>NW_014577230.1:259760-276874 GCF_000485595.1 Priapulus caudatus
GCTGCTGCGTAGCTGATTGCAAGTCCTTATGTGTTTAGGATGTGGTCACAATTTTGCCTCCGCGTCCAAGACCATGAACAGATTCCGCATTCATGATATACATGGGTGTTCTCCTTCTGTCGTTTCTTCCGTCCACCTGTACAGTTCTATGATGCATGTATATCCTTCAATCATCTTTCTATGGTACAATTCGTGTCTTAATTATCGCTTTTGGCAGACATCTTATACTTCTTCTAATTAGGTGAACTCCAAAATGTATAATACTGGTGTCAATCAATTCCTTGGTGTCAAAAAACCTATATGTTGCCACAAAATCAACTTCCTATGTCACTTACTTACGGAGTTATCATCATTTGACGAAATTCGCAAAAGGCGCTATTTAGGGTAAGGTTGACTCTGAGTTAGAATAGCCCCCTGTGCATCATATAGAGCGGGAAGCATCATTTTGAACGTTGGGTCACTTAGAGAACTTAATAAGGAAACTTCTGGCCAATTTTGGTAGCTCTAGCTACAATATTGGGTGAGTGAGAAGCAATCATATAGAGCTACTTCAAAGTGAACGCGATTTTTGGCATTTTTGGCCTAACTATCCCACTGTACTCGGACAAGTGACCAAAAAAGACGAGGATTGGCAGTGCATCATGGTCCATCAAGGCATGGAAAAAGCATTGCCACACCTTAAATCGTCATTTGAAGAAGCTGACCTCCGAATACTCATCCACGTCTTGGACTCTCTCAATGCAGGACACAAAGTGTGTGTTGTAATCTCCAACGATTCAGATGTTATTGTTGCTCTGCTCTACTATATGCCCGTCTTTCACCAACACAACCTTGAGTCGCTGTGGGTGCGAGCTGGAATGGGAGATACAACTCGATATATACCCCTTCATACCCTGTTCCAGCGCCTGGGTAATCGGCTCTGTGCAGTACTGCCGGCTATACACAGTCTTACAGGGTGTGACATAACCAGCAAAGTTGGTACAAAGAAGACAGCTCCAAAGGCAAAGCCTGAAAAGTTGCTGAAACACCTCGGGGAATCATCAACCCTCTCTCCGGCCATGACCCGCAACGCCGAGCATTACTTAGTGAAGGTACTGAAAAGAGCTAGCAATGCTAAGTGTTTCTCTGAATATCGAGCAGAGGTTTTCCACTTCAGCAAAGAGGGTTCTCTCCACAGCCTACCACCGACTAGTCAGAGACCCCTGCCTCATATCAAGCGTGCATTCTACAATGCCTACACCATCAACCATGCCTTGGAGTGCCACCTCGACCCTGAAAACGTTGAGACACTGAAGCCAGAGGATTGTGGCTATGTGAACGACCAAGAACAGCTGGTACCCGCAACATCAAGGAAAACCCTCGAGCCTCATTGGTCAGTCTTCTGTTCATGTGCTAAGTGCTCAAGGTCAACTTGCCCATGTAGAAAGGCTGGGGTAAAATGTGGTAAATTTTGTAAGTGCAGGAAAATATTACCACATGATTGTAAAAACCCAATTGTTTGATAGGATTAGGTTGGGTTCTGCTATGTTGTCTAGTATGCTCGGTTCAGTTGTTCTTGTCTCAATTTCGGTTAGGGTAGATACATTGTATATATTTATAACTGAGTATGGTAACAAGGACTATTTTAGACTAATTTATACCTAGGCATTATTTTTCACTAAAGCGTCCACCTGTACAGTTCTATGATGCATGTATATCCTTTAATCATCTTTCTATGGGACAATTCGTGTCTTAATTATCGCTTTTGGCAGACATCTCATACTTCTTCTAATTAGGTGAACTCCAAAATGTATAATAATGGTGTCAATCAATTCCTTGGTGTCAAAAAACCTATATGTTGCCACAAAATCAACTTCCTATGTCACTTACTTACGGAGTTATCATCATTTGACGAAATTCGCAAAAGGCGCTATTTGGGGGTAGGGTTGACCCTGAGTTACAATAGCCCCCCTGAGCATCATATAGAGCGAGGAAGCATCATTTTGAACGTTGGGTCACTTAGAGCACTTAATAAGGAAACTTTTGGCCAATTTTGGTAGCTCTAGCTACAATATTGGGTGAGTGAGAAGCAATCATACTTAGAGCTACTTTCAAAGTCAACGCTATTTTTGGCTATTTTTTGGCTAAAATTGAGCAAAATGTAGCCATTTCGTACCATGAAACAAAGTTTATGGCAACAAATCATGCTAGAAAGTTACTAGTATTGCTCATTCAATGTAATTCAGTGCAATTTTAAAGTTTATGGTTGCTTAATAAATATTTATGCTCTGAAACTTCAATATTGTAATTTTTTCACTTTGGCGCCTAACCAAAAAATCACATAATTAGCTGTACATAAAAAACGCACTTGACCCAGAAGTGTTACCCAAACTTTTTTTGAGAGTCTTACCATAAGGAATGAGAAAATTTAAGGTTTTGCTCTAAAAGAGTCATGTACACGAACACCCCCCAGAGCCTACACTAACTGGAATTGTCGAGCGCGAACCAGTCTATAAAATACGCGGCTTCAGAAATCCGGTATTTAGCGTTCACACGAGGCAAAATGCGCGGTCCAAGAAATACGGTATCTAAACCGATCCGGTATTTGGTGTAAATACGCGGCTTCCCAGACCCCGAATAATTTGCCGTGCTTGAGAAATACCGGATCTCTTGGACCGCGCATTTCCTCGTGTGAACGCTAAATACCGGATTTCTGAAGCCGCGTATTTTATAGACTGGTCCGCGCTCGACAATTCCAGTGTAACGCGAGTGGAACTGTCGAGCGCGGACCAGTCTACGTATTTCATCGGCAGTTGGTGCGCATTGCATTGTTTATTTCGCATTGTTCGCTTGATTGTTTAGAGCAGCTCGCGGCTCGCAAATACCGTATTTCTGGAGCCGCGAATCAGCGTGTGAACGCTCGGCCGCGTATTTGACTCAGAATCGGTATTTCGCAAATACCGTATTTCATAAATACGAGGTCTCGTGTGAACGAGGCTATAGTCTCGCGAGACAGACGGCAATTAAAAGTGTATACATTTTTGGCAAAGAGCCAGCGATAGCATTCTGATTACATTCGCCGCCGCAGAGACGGCGTCCGCGGTTCATAACATCTTATAGTTCTCGCAAGGTTTTCGTGAATCCAATTTGGAGCGAGAATTCGTGAAAAACGAGAGATATCGCATACAGTTGGCTTAATTTTCCGTCGTACCGTCACTTTTCCTTTATAGTAACCTGAGGCTAAACGTAGAGAGATCGAAATGAGTCTACTACCTAGTAGGGGTTTGTGCGAGCTCTTGTGAATAGTACACACAGTCACGCACACACATTTGTCGAATTGGTTTTCAGGTGCGACAGATAATATGGTATATATTTATAACCCATGCTTATGTCGTTTGCGTTTCGTGCCATATAACCATACCTGTATGTGTTCGGAAATGATACGATATATAGTCTCGTGTACACACGAAAATCACGGTTATGCTGACCACGACACACAGTTTTCATAGCAGTATCATTATTAAGCCCCACCACATACTAGAGATATACACATGTCGAGTAGGGATACACCCGGTACTGTATAAGCCGTATTTTTCGCGTACAGATATTTTCGCAAATTCAGACTTGACGGACAATTTCGCGAGTGGTTAATTTCGCGGCCGGTGAATTATGAATTATTCGGTATGAATTATTCGCCTAGCTGTTGCTATTTTCGCGGTCGGGGATGCGTTCGCGAAATTCGCGCAAATTAAACCACCGCGAAATATACAGCTTATACAGTATATGCCTAATCAACAGACATACATATGTGACCACTTGTGCAATCGCTTTCTCGCCCAACGCTGTGTGACAACCATACAACAGAGCTACGTACGGATAACCACGTAAAATGGCGGGCCCTTCTCCAGAAATGTGGACGTAAAACAACAACTGACGACGTGAAACTGGCATTGACCACTCAGTCTCATTCGGCTTGGTGACAGTGTAATAGCGCTGCTGACAGAATCTTCTGTATATTAAATGCTGGTCGGAAATTGGCAGAAACAGCAGGGAAGCTATACACGCATACGTACGTAAATGAGACCGGCAGAGGCCGATGTGCCAGACAGCGTGTCCACTTTGCCGAATATCCCTACAGAAAGCAGGCCCCAGATGCCGCAGAAGCCGTGCACGGGCACACAGCCCACGGGGTCGTCCACCTTCAGTTTGATGAGGAGTTCGGCACCCATGCAAGCGATCAGCGATCCCACTACGCCGATGACGATGCCTTCCCACGGCTCGGCGAGGGCGCACAGGGCTGTAGGCGGCAGACGAAGAGAGTCAGCTATAGTAGCTCTGCATGTGCTCTCTATTACTATAGGCTGCTGCATATCTCATGTATTTTTTAGCTAAAACGCCATTACGAGAAGCCAAAGAATGCAAATTGTCAAATCGTAGACAACTGCTACGAATATATAACATAAACTTTGTTTCATAGTACGAAATGGCTACATTTTGCTCAATTTTAGCCAAAAAATTGCCAAAAATCGCGTTCACTTTGAAAGTAGCTCTAAGTATGATTGCTTCTCACTCACCCAATATTGTAGCTAGAGCTACCAAAATTGGCCAGAAGTTTCCTTATTAAGTTCTCTAAGTGACCCAACGTTCAAAATGATGCTTCCCCGCTCTATATGATGCACAGGGGGGCTATTCTAACTCAGAGTCAACCTTACCCCTAAATAGCGCCTTTTGCGAATTTCGTCAAATGATGATAACTCCGTAAGTAAGTGACATAGGAAGTTGATTTTGTGGCAACATATAGGTTTTTTGACACCAAGGAATTGATTGACACCAGTATTATACATTTTGGAGTTCACCTAATTAGAAGAAGTATAAGATGTCTGCCAAAAGCGATAATTAAGACACGAATTGTACCATAGAAAGATGATTGAAGGATATACATGCATCATAGAACTGTACAGGTGGACGGAAGAAACGACAGAAGGAGAACACCCATGTATATCATGAATGCGGAATCTGTTCATGGTCTTGGACGCGGAGGCAAAATTGTGACCACAATCCTAAACCATAAAGGACTTGCAATCAGCTACGCAGAGCTGCGTAGGTACCAACATGATCTCGCATCTTTCACGGCACAGCACAACCAAAACCGCGTTGCGCTACCCTGTCACTTTGATCCTTGGCAATTCACTTCTGGCGCCATTGAAAATTGGGATCATGAGGGACAAACGCTGTATGGGCAGAGGAGGACATCCCAGAAAAGAACCTCGCATTCTTGCCTGTCCTGCCCTATCCTGTTACTGAGTATGCAACAGTTTATTCTGCGATGAGGAATTTTATGTCCATTGGCTCACAGCTAGTTCAAACAGAAATCCCAATGTATTGTGACGAAGGGGTATACTGTATCGTCAAGGCAATGCAATTGATGAGACCGCAGGAATTTAGCACTCTAGTCCCATGCTTGGGGACATTTCACTTGGTGAAAACTGTTTTGAAGTGCATTGGAAAAGCCCTCGGTGGAAGTGGAGCCGACATGACCTGGCTACAGGCTGGTGTCTTTGGTCTAGCCATTATTCAGAACTCAGTTCTCAATGGAGGACACTACAGCCGCTGTCTTGAAGGCATGCAACTCCTTGCTGAAACGTTCCAGCGTCTACTCTAAAAAGAATTATTTGCCGAGAGAGGTGTTGAGCGATAGCTTGCTATCCTGACTGACCTCAAATCAAGTGTTACAAAGAAGAACGTCACTGACAGTCAGAAATTGATGGCCAGGCTTATTGCAACTGCATCCACCAAGTTATTTGAAGATCTGAATACGTTCATCGCAACACGGTCTGCTGTGAATGAGAACTTCAGATTCTGGGTTCAGTTCCTCGGCATGATGGCTGTGGTGCATAATCTGCTGAGAGCAGATTGTGAGGGGATATTGGAAATTCATCTTGATGCCGTCCAACGTGCTCTATACCTATTCGCCGCCTTTGACTGACCAACTATCGTCGCTGGTGCTCTGTCTACCTGAAAGACATGCAGCGTTTACCTCAAACTGCACCATCAGTGCATGTGAACTTCTCAAATGGGAACTTTTCCATCAAGGAGATACCCGGCCGCTTCACTGCAGTCGGTGGTGACCAGAAGCTTGAGCAAAGTATAAACCTATCATCTAAATGCAGTGACGGAATCATCGGGCATGCCAAGCAGAAGCAGTACGTTGCTCAATGGGACTTGATATACCATGAAATGATGGCAGTAAAGAATCTGCATCGGAGATATGCTGATGTGATGGAGAGGACACACGATTCCTTTAACCACCACGAGTCATCCCAAGCTACTACAGTTCGCAAGGAGTCCCATATCCAGGCAATGGTAAAATTCATTGACGAGAAGGGCTCCCCATGTCTCTAGGGGCTTCCCCCATGCTGCACAATTTCGTGACAAAAGAGATCATGGTAAAAGAGATAAAAAATGACATACTGAGTGCCTTCGCAAAAGGAGAGGAGAAGTACTTGACATTTCGACTCAAAATGTTCGTACAAAAAACCACAAGACTTAATACCCCAGTCACACCAGGGCCTCGATCTCACTACGCTCGTACTACGCTCTAAGAGCGTGGTGGAAACGTGTAGAACGCAGTGTGGACGTATATGGACGTACTGCGATCATGATCGAGCGCGGTGCAGTCAGCATGACCGTGGAGAGCGTGGCCAAACTTTGAACATGTTCAAAATAATCGTGGTGCGAGCGTGGCGGAAATACAGCGCAGTGCGGGCGTATTAGAGACGTGGAAGGCGTAGTACCCACATAACTCGAGCGTAGTACGAACTTAATGGTCGTATCGCAAGCGTGTCGCGCCTGTGCGTGAAAATTGCTCGCGTCCGTATCTTCACACGATGTCAGATACGTTTTCATCACGCTGCTTACTACCTCCATGCGAGAGTCTCTGCGACCTGACACGCTTCTTCGCTATGACCATGGTGCGTCTCTAGCAAGCCTCGACCGCTTCGTACTACGATTGTACTACGCCAACCGCTCAGACTACGCGTTCTGTGCGCGTTCGCATTCGTCCGTTTAGTTACCTCAGAATCACGTCCTCCAAACTTGGGGTATAATTTGGGTGTTACCTGGGCCACCCCACCAGTTCAGCTCGATCCACTATGGATGAGGCAACACTACTCCCATGCATGTTTTTCTCGGCTAGAAGGAGCAACTCGAGGCGCCTAATTCTACTTGAATTGCCACAGCCCTCATCATTGCTGAGGAGGACGGAGGCAGGAGAAATAGAGAAACAAAGATCCTTTGCTGGCTTGATCTCCCCTTTGTCTTTTGGCGGCCATAAGCTCGTGTTTTCCCGTAGAAAATACATCTTTGATGATTAAGTTCATTGATTTAAGTTAGATAATCGTGATAATGTTTCGGTTCATATGTTGCATGTATAAGAACGGCCGGCGCGCCGGTATTTATATGGATCGTTGCCAGCGTCACAGTTTCGAGCGCGTGAAATTTGCCGCGCAGTTGTATGCGCGCGTGAGCGCTCTGCCTAAGCGCAGTGCAAGCGCTCGTATCGAAGCCAACCGATCTGATTGCTCGCAATAAAGACGCAGTCCTCGCCGCCAGTGCAGCGTGATCGCGGGCTCGTCCGCTTGCTTGCAGCGTGGTGAAAGCTTGTTGAGCGCAGCTGATCGGGCGAGTAAGACGCACTTAGATCGTAGTATGGACGTAATTAGATCTCAGTATCGGCGCTGGCGTCCGCGCTGGCCAATTGCGCACGTCTCCGTCAACCACGCTTTGGGGCCAATTTTTTTGAGGGACGAGCGGGCCCGAATTCGTGATGAGCCGTCAGCTCTTGGTGTGACTTGGGCCTGACAGTATTGAAGTCACTGTTTTGAGTACTGCTTCGTGAACAACCTGTTCGTGAACAACTGTTGTCAGTATTGAAGTCACTGTCTTTGAGTGAAAGTTAATTCATCGAGCGAACCTGAAGAACAATGAAAATAAATCGAAACAAGCCGCCAGAAGGACCTATCAAGAAAGCACGTGAAGGCACGATGAATGTTGTTAGTGAGAACGATTTGGAAGAATTCCGCACGTGATCGTCTCGGCCTCACACACGACCTCTTGAACATATGATGTTGCGACCCTCTACCTCTGCCTCTTAAATGTCTCCACATTCGATGGGGACGGGGAAACGTTTATGGCCCAGGTGGCGTAGCTAGATTTGGATTTCAGCGGGGCCTGGGGGGGTGGCACTGGGCGGCGACCTTACAATTTTTTGTGTCCCGGGCCACAATATATAACTTTTCTTTAAGTATTATACGTGTCTCTATACGGCAGTTTTTAATTCAATTGTTTGTATTCAAGCATCGGAATTCTCTTAGTGGAAACGCGTTGGGGCACCTGGCAGTGCGTGGGGCGCACTTCACCATATGTCATAGACATAATCGGCCACAGTTCGTAAGGTTCGTGTGAGCTTAGTCTTACTTCCAGCTTCAATTATGGGATCTCCTTCCTGTTAGGATCTTGTATTCCATTTTCGGTATGTATACCATCAGTTCGCGGCGACTGCTGGATATAGTAGTTCGACACGTACAGGCTGTATGAACTGCCCCTACGCCTTGGAAGGTTCCCATAAGTTGAGGAAAGGAGGCGCCACTGAAACCTGTACCAATAGAGTACAGGTTCAAGGGGTTGAACCAGAGACACCATCTACAACAGAAGAGATGGAGAGATTCTGGCACCCGTCAAACAATAATAAGCCTTCTTCTCGAGAAGCTAACTCTACTGCCATCTTCGTTCTACAATGACTTCTCAGAATACATATATAACCCAATATCTCCACTGTATGCGGACACATGGTGACAAAAAAGACGAGCTGTCTTATTCCGGCAGATTGCATCATTTGTGTCAACATCCCATAAGAAATTGGCATGGAAAAATGGCTTTAGGCCCACGCAGCCAAAATATAACCACCTCGTCATTTCTGGACATAGTCTATATGTTGACACCTCGTGACAATACTCATTCCACTGTCTTGGACTTCTCTCAATTCAGCACAAACGTGCCTGTGGTCTCGCTCAATCATCACACGAACTGTTTCCAGGTATCTGTATATTTGATTGACTCTCGCGGGGTCTACTATATGCCCGTTCTTTCACCAACAACAACCTTGAGTCCGGCTGTGGGTTCGCGAGCTGGAATGCGGGCAGCATACAACTCGATATTATACCGCCGTTCACTCACCCCATCGTTCCAGTGCGCTATTTCATAATATGGGCCCCTTTATAATCGGCTTCTGATGCTCAGTTACTGCCGGCGCTATACACAGGTCTTACGACGGTGTGACATAACCAGCAAAAATTTGGCCCGCGTTACAAAGAAGACAGCTCCAAAGGCCAAAGCCTGGAAAAGCTTGCGTGTGAAATTACACCTCGGGGAATCGATCAACTCCCTAACTCTGGCCCTGCTGCTGCTACTGATGACCCGCCGCGAACGCGAGCTATTACCTAGTGCAGGTGGTACTGAAAAAGAGCTAGCAATGCTAAGTGTTTCTCTGAATATCGAGCAGCAGGTTTCCACTTCGAGCCCCACAGAGGGTTCTCTCCAGCCGTCCACCGACTAGTCAGAGACCCTTTGCCTCATATCAACGCGTTGACATTCTACAATGCCTCACCACCAACTCAACCATGCCATTGGAGCTATCACACCTCCGACCCTGAAAACGAATTGACTTCCGATTGAGACACTGAAGCCAAGAGGATTTGGCTATGTGAACTGACCAAGAACAGTGTACCCGCAACCATCAAGGTCAAAACCTCGAGCCTCATTGTCAGGTCTTTCTGCTTCATGTGCTAAGTGCTCAACGGTCAACTTGCCCCATGTAGAAAGCGCTTGGTCTGTGTAGAAAATGTGGTACATTTTCTGTCAGAGTGCAGGAAAATATTAACCAACATGATTGGCTAAAACACCAATTGGTTTGACATAGGATTTAGGTTGGTTCGCCCTGTATTGTTGTCTAGTCCACTGCTCGTTCAGTTGTTCTTGGTCTTCGCAACTTTCGAGGTAGGGTAGATACGATTGTCATACTATTTATAAAGTGAGTATGTGTCGGTAACAAGGACTCTTCCTAGCACTAATCTATTTACTCACCATTATTTTTTCACTAAAGCGCTTCGCCACGCGTACAGTTCTATGATGATGTATAATCCGTCCCTCTCCAATCATCTTTGTAAAATCGGCGCGACAATTCGCTGTCCTCTAATTATCGCTTTTTGGCAGATCATCTCATACTTCTTCTAA
The DNA here is from genome assembly GCF_000485595.1 of Priapulus caudatus. Classification (NCBI taxonomy): domain Eukaryota; kingdom Metazoa; phylum Priapulida; class Priapulimorpha; order Priapulimorphida; family Priapulidae; genus Priapulus; species Priapulus caudatus. The sequence goes on from NW_014577230.1 coordinate 270,030, forward strand.
ACTTAGGCTTGAACTCCAAATGTCATAATACATTGGCTGTCAATCAATTCCGTTGGGTCGTCAAACAAACCTATATGTCCTGCGACAAAATATCCTTCCTATGTCAGCTTACTTACGCGATTATCATCATTTGAGCGAGCAATTCGGCAAAAGCGCCTATTTTGGGTAGGGGTTGACCCTGAGTTACAATTAGCCCCCTGAGCCATCATATAGCAGCGAGGGAAGCATCTTTTGAACGTTAGGGTCACTTTAGAGCACTTAATAAGGAAACTTCCCGTTGGCACAAATTTTTGGAGTATTTATATGCTCTAGTACCCAATATGTTGGGTGAGTGGAGAAAGCAATCATACTTATAGGAGCTACTTTCAAAGTCAAACGCTATTTTTGGTATTTTTCTGGCCTAAAATTGAGCAAAATGTAGCCATATTCGTACCAGAAACAAGTTAGGGTGGGGCCGAGACAATCAATCGCTCGGCCTACGAAAGTTACTAGTATTGCTCATGCAATGTAATTTCAGTGCAATTTTCAAAGTTCATGGCTTGCCTTAATAACATATTTATGCCCTTAAACTTCCAATATTGTTAATTTCTTTCACTTTGGGGCCTACCAAAAAAATCACATAAATCTAGCTGTACATAAACAAAGTTGCGCCACTTGACCCAAGAAAGTGTTTTTACCAACTTTTTTGAGGACAGTTAGTCTTACCATAAGGAATCATTGATTCCCACGGAAAATTTAACGGTTTTGCCTCTAAACAGCAGTCACCTATTACCTTTTGCTACCGCCCTCCCATTCAATAGCCATCATCGAACTGTTTGTTTACGACGAACACCCCCAGGGCCCTACACTAACTGGAATTGTCCGAGCGCCGAACCAGAATTGTCTATGAAATACGCGGCTTCAGTAGCCATAGTCCCGGATGTATTTTAGCCGTTCACTACGACACGGTCTTTCACCCCAAATGCGCGCGGTGTCAAACCGACAATACTCGCATATCTAAAACCCGATCTGGACGGTATTGGTTGGAAACGTGCCCTGGTGTAAATTTACAGCTGGTCTTTCCCAGACCCCGCAGACTAATTTTTTGCCGTGCCTGAGACAGAAATACCGGATCTCTTGACGCGCTTATCTCGCTGTGAACGCTAAATACCGGATTTCTGAGCGCTTATTTACTAGACTTGGTCGCGTGCCCTCGACCAATTCCAGATGATTTTACGTCGAAACGAGTGGAAACTGTCGAGCGCCGGACCAGCCTCTACGTATTTCATGCGGCAGGTTGGTCGCTTGCATTTGGTTAAATTTCGCATTGTTCGCCTTGATTGTTTAGCAGCAGCTCGCGGCTCGCCAAATACCGTATTTCTGGTTGGAAGCGACCTCGTAATCAGCGTTTCCGGGCCTCGTGAAACGCCTCGGCCGCGGGAAACCTTTTTCCTTCCCGCCCGCCCGTATTTGACTCAGAATCGCTATTATCCGCAAATACCGTTTCATTAAATACGACGAAGTCTCGTGTGAACCGATCGGGCCTATAGTCCCTCTGCGAGACAGACGGCAGATTATACAAGTGGTTCCTATACATTTTCTCCTGGCCCCACCCAGAGCCAGCGACTCAGACTTTCTGATTCACATCTCGCCGTGCGCGCGCCAGACCCACGCGTCCCGCGGTTCACTAACATCTTATAGTTCTCGCAAGGTTTTGAGCGTTATGAATCCAGATTCTGTGAGCGAGAATTCGGGAGAAGCGTGGAAGAAACGAGCAGATTATGCTACAGTTGTCTTAAGTTTTCCGTTCCCGTACCTCACTTTTCCTTTATAGTGAACCGCTGAGGCTAAACGCCTAGAAAATCTCAAATGACGTCTACTTACCTAGTACAGCGGGTTTGTGCGAGCTCTTGTGCATAGTAAACACATCTAAGAGTCCACGCACACACATTTGTGTCAAAGAATTCGGTTTCTCAGGTTGTCGACGAGATAATATCCCGGTATATATTTAATAACCCATGCTTATGTCGTTTGCGTATTTCGTGCGCATTCATAACCATATCTCTGCTTACGTGTTGTTGTGTCAGAGTGTACTATGATAACAGATATAATAAGCTTCTCGTGTCGCCCTACGACACCGACATCACTGGTGTATGCTTGGACCACTCGTCGGACCACAAATGGCAGTTTTCATAGCGAGTATCAGTTACTCTACAGCCCCACCACGATACTAGAAGCAGTGATACCACATGCTCTGTTAAGTAGCGGCATACACTCCCGGGGTACTGTATTAAGCCACCCGTATTTTTCGCGTAGCACGATCATTTTCGCCAAAATTCTCAGACCTCTGACGGACAATTTTCGCGAGTGTGCCGTTCAATTCGCGGCCGAGGGTGAATATGAATTATTCAGGTATGAATTATTCGCCTAGCTGTACTGTATTTTGCGCGGTCGGTGCTGATGCGTTCGCGAAAGTTCTGCCAGCTCAAATATTAAACCTACGCGGATATAATAGCAAGCTTAGTACCAGTCATAATGCCTATATCAACCCGACATTACATAATGTGACTCACTTGTGCAATCGCTTTATCTCGTCCCAACGCTGACGTATCGCCTGCGACAACCTACTACAACCAGAGCCTACGTACGCGGATAACCACGTAAAATCGGCGGGCCCTTCTCCAGAAATGTGGACGTAATAACACACAAGCTGACGACCGTGAAACTGCATTGACACTTCAGTCTCTGTCCGTTTGCTTTGGTGCAGTGTGTTATACGCGCTGCTGAACGAATCTTCTGTATATTAAATGCTGCGTCGGAAATCTGGCAGAAACAGCAAGCGGACAGCTATCACACGCATCGCTACGGTAAATGAGACCGGCAGAGGCGAAGCTTGTGCCAGGACAGCGTGTCCACTTTGCCGCCAATATCCCTACAGAAGCACGGCCCAGATTGCCGCAGAAGCGTGCACGGGCACACAGCCACGGGTCGTCACCTTCAGTTTGATCGAGAGTTCGGCACCCATGGCAAGCGATTCAGCGGATCCCACTACGCTCGAGTGACGATGCCTTCCCATCGGCTCGGCGAGGCGCGCACAGGGCTTGTAGGCGGCAGACGGAAAGAGTCAGCCTATAGTAGCTCTGCATGTGCTCTCTAATTACCTTATAGGCTGCCTTGCATATCTCATGTATTTTTTAGTCTAAACCGCCATTTTACGAGAAGCCAGAAAGAAATGCTTAAATTGTCAAATCGTAGACAACTGCTACTACGGAGTATATAATATATATAGTAGTGTTTTATATATATATAATATATATATATAAACAAATTCAGACTGGGTATTTATGATAACAAAAACACATTGATTTTATCTTCACACGCGGGTGTTCGTGTGCTACTTTGACTTCTATATTTATATATATATATATAATATATATATAATATATATTATATATTCCGTCATATGGAGCTTATATTCTGATCTGACATGAACCCAATTTTTTAAACAATGTGTGTGTATGTGTGTGTGTGTGCGTGTGTGTGTGGTGCTTGTGTGTGGTGTTTGTGGTGTGTGTAGTGTGTGTATTTGTTGTGTGTGCGCGCATCTGCAGTGGCGCGAGCCAGATTATTACTGTACAGATTGGGTGTACCAACCGTGAGAGGGCGTCCTGGTGCGTGCGCAGTCGCGGTGTGTGCGTGTGCTGGTAATGTACTCCTTTATATGTATATATATATATATATATATATATATATATATATATATATAGACGCGATTGAAGCTAACATACCTGTTATAGAAACGAGAGCGCCTAGTACTCCATTAATCAGATACGACACGTCCAACTTCCGGCGCTTTGTGACATAGCTGAAACGTGGCCGGGGGGATTTCATCATGAATAGTAATTTCATCATGAATAATAATTTCACCATAAATTTATAATGAAGAATAATTTCATTAGGAAGGGGGAGGTACTAATCTTACCTGATACCTACTAGTTTAGCTCTGAATTCAGCCTTTGCTTGTAAATTGCTGTATGCGCGCGCAAAGATGATGCTGTCGCTCCACAAACACACACACAGACGCACGCATGCATGCATGCACGCACGCATGCACGCACGCACGCACGCACACACACACACACACAGACGCACGCATGCATGCACGCATGCACGCACGCATGCACGCACGCATGCACGCACGCACGCACGCACACACACACACACACACAAACACACACACAAACACACACAGACGCGCACATTTGTGAAGTACCGTATATCGTGCGTTGTAAACCTCTCAGTTGTATTAGACGCACCCAAAAGAAACATTACAGAACATAGTAATTTGAAAAAATTGACGGCACAATAGCCCTCCCCTCTACCAAGTATATTATCACCATAAATAACGTCGCATGCTTTTATCCCTCTAATTAGGCCCCTACTCGTTTTGTTCAAGCTCGGGTTGATACAGTAAAAACCCGCGTATAATGAAGAACCTGTATTTTTCCCAGTTAGCCTAAAAAGGTTTTTTTTATAATTGGTGTTTACTGGAAAATTGGGCTATTTAGGTTCTTAAATAGGTTCTTATTTTCTTAAGAAAAAAAGATGCGTGTTGCTGTTAGAATATTGGTGCGGTCCATTGTTTATACAAAATATGCATATAATTATGTCTAAAAGACTGCAATCTAGACAAATACAAATCATATTCTACGTTATTATGCCCTTTATACCTAATAGAGGTATATAGACCACCAATAGCTTGTTTTAGTTGATTTATGCATTTTAAAGTGTTAACTGAATTTCATGAAATAAGAATCTGTTTCAAATTTTAGGCTAAAACAGGTTCTTACGTCAATAGAAAATCTTAGCCTAACAGGTTCTTAAAATCGCTAGGTTCTTAATTATACGCAGCTGTTACTGTATTATCGTTGGTTGGTATCTGCTGTAGTCTATTCCGCGAGGTGTGTAATATACCGTACCGTAGCTTGGCTTAGCCGAGTCTTGGCGATAATAACAACCGATATACCAACCGTTAGTTCATAGACCCTAATATGCTTACAGAGAGACGTTATCAGAGAAGAACAGCGTCCCATATAAGCCGCGAAATACGGCAATACATCACAACATTAACAAAATTAACAAAATTACAAATTTTTACAAAATTACAAAATTACAAAATTAAAATTACAAAATTAACGAAATTAACCACGACAGCAGAAATGTAAATCGGATGAGGACATGCGACGAAGCACCTTAGGAGAAGCCCCGTCATGCCACCTGCCATGGAGGAGTTGAGGGTAGCTACTGCAGACCTGTGTGAGGAGAAAGCAGCGATTCGTATCGAACAACACCCAACTTTTTTAACTACACGAGGGCATCAATTTTAAATTTTAATAAACCGATTATCCTTTTATGGGCCTCTCGCAAACAAGGGGACGCAGATGTATACAGCAAAATGCGGATACAGCAACGAGTTTAGGTACGGTACCTCGATCATACAGCGATTGAGGTAAGTGACTGTTATATCTGTTGGTTCATGCAAGTGTCAATAATTGTTTGCTTACAATTTTTCACATCTTGCACAAAGGATGTGTTGTATCTGTTTGTGTGAAATGTTTTTTTTCTCAACGGAGGTTGCTATATTTTTTTGTCGGTCAAATGTTTTTGAGATCATTAGAGACTATTTGCATTGCTCGTAATGTGTGTGTTTTGTACGTCTCCGTACTGTTACTGTAGATTTTGTTACCGAGGATGCTGGTGTTATCGACGTATATCATGACCGTGAAGGGATTCGAATATAAATGCATAGGTTACCTCGCTGCTAGCTTCCATTTCGATCCGGATATACCAAAGGTGCTTCCGCAATTGAAACCAAGCCAGCCCCACCTACAAAGGTTACCATTAGTACACACGCACACACGCACACACGCACACACACACATACATATATATATATATATATATACATTGGCGGCTAGTAGCATTATTCAATCCCTGATGGGCTATCATTCTGCACGGGCGACATTTATTTGCTGTCATGCGTATTTGATTTAGTACTAGATTGAGTACTTGGTTTAGAGGTACTGTGTCATAATTATAATCCATTTACTCGCATACATAATGGTTTACTTGTACAAACACACCTAAATGACGACAAACACGCCAGATCGCACGTATGCACAAACTCACAAGACTCACGCACATACGCATACGTGCAAGCACACACACACACGCACGCACGCACGCACGCACGCACGCGGTGCTGGTTAGACGTCATACTCCTACCAAAGCATGAACATCCCGAGGACTGCATTTGTAGGTGAGCCCATCTGTGGCGGGTACTTGGATTGAAAGCGGCCATGTCTAGGCTTCAGCAGAATCGTAGCGACCAGCCCGTTTATCCCGCCAACCACATGTACCTGAACACATATACACATGAACATGAACATATATACACATGTACCTAAAAAACATATACACACGTACATGAACATATATACACATGTACATAAACATATATACACATAAACATGAACATATATACACATGTACCTGAACACATATACCCATGTACCTGAACACATTACACACGTACATGAACATATATACACATGTACATTAACACATATACACACGTACATGAACATAATTATATTATATACACATGTACCTGAACATATATACACATGTACATGAACATATATACACATGTACATTAACACATATACACACGTACATGAACATAATTATATTATATACACATGTACCTGAACATATATACACATGTACCTGAACACATATAGGCCTACACACGTACATGAACATATATACACATGTACATTAACACATATACACACGTACATGAA
>NW_014577230.1:281412-287012 GCF_000485595.1 Priapulus caudatus
TGATGACTGGTAGTATTAGTGAAGCCTTTCTTCCTATGAAATATATTGTTGTATGTGTTGTGCGCATCATAGGAGTTTAGGAGCGCTATTATAAACGCAAACAGTAAATTTCAGCTGTAAAGCGGAACGAAGTTGACTCGCCAATATTTGCCATAGGAAGAATTCTGATCACCGGCTCCTGTGCGCATTCCTTCCATCCTCCGCACCCCGTGTCTCAGCAGCCGAAGGAAATTACGCTTTGTAGGTTAAGGTGCACGCACAGGCACGTATACACGCGCACACACACGCACGCGCACGCTGACACACACTTATGCACAGACAAACGCACACGCATGTATGCACACACACACGCACACGCGCGCGCGCGCACACACACACACATACATACACACACACAACACACACATGCACGAACACCCACGCACACACGCGCGCGCGCACACATACACATACACACACACACTCACACTTTATCTCTCTCACTCACACACTCACACGCACGCACGCACGCACGCACGCACGCACGCACGCACGCACGCACACGTACAAACACACACACAACACATACGCGCGCGCGCGTGTGCGTGTGCGTGCGTGCGTATATAGGTCTTTAGCCTTATAGTCACGCGTAAGAGAAAACAATATGCCTATCTGAGGTACAGCTAGGTTTCTATGACGTATACCTGACACGATCGTTGTCGCTGTTGTAGCAAACGACGCCTGAAAGAAGAACTTTGAGTACACCCAGCCGATGCTCTTGTCGTCGGCGTTCACGAAGAAGTGACCTATTCCGCAGAACGGATTCGTTCCGGGATCCGTGCCAAAGCTAAACGCATAGCCTAGCATCCAATAGGTGAAGCCTCCGCAGATGACGTCAGCAGCATTCTTCACCATGATGTTCACTTCGTTGCGCGTGGAAACACTGCCGCTTTCCAGCAGTCCGAAGCCTGCGGGTAAGCAGCCAAGCAGCTCGCTGTAATTCTCTCGTGAGGTGAGATGCGTGTGGGGCGTATATATGCGCCGATGGGTATAAGCAGCTAGTATTGTTTATATAGTCTCCCCGTGTAATACGGTAAAAAAAACGCGTATAAGAACCCTTAAGTTAGCCTAAAAAGCTTCTTATATAATTGGTGTTTACTGAGAAATTAGGCAATTTAGGTTCTTAAATATGTTCTTATTTTCTAAAGAAAAAAAGGTGCTTGTTGCTGGTAGAATATTAGTGCGGTCCATTGTTTATATAAAGTATGCATATAATTATGTCTAAATGACTGCAATCTAGACAAATACAACCCCTATTCTAAGCTTTATATGCCAATCTTATATCTTTTTATGCCCTTTATACCTCATAAACATCAACAAAACAAAACTAGATTGTTTTAAATCACCACAAACATAATGTCTTGCCAGGTTCCTCAGTCATAAGGTATGGTACCAGGCTCAATTGCATAATGTATGCAGTGAAACTGCACTGTACTATATTTTTGTACATTACTCCACCACAGAAGTACTGATCTACTAGAGACTTAGTTGATATTGTTATACAGTATTGTCATTGACAGCTTACCCACTAGCTCTTAACTCACTAGCTCTTAACTTACTAGGTTCTTATACGCGGGTTTTTACTGTATCTTGCATGTGAATGCGCACGCGCACACGTACGCAGCCATACCTACGCACATAAGCGCAAAACGCACACACGCACGCTCGCGCTCACAGGCACAAACACGCGCGCACACATGTGCGTAAATACACACGTTCACACACTTATACGCACGCACATATAAATGCACGCACGCACGTATGAATGCACACGCGCACGTACACGCCTCCACGCACGCACTATGCACACACGCATGCTCATATACTAGATAATTAATATATGTAACATATTAATATTGACACACATCCAATGGGTCTGACCTAATGGGCTCATGACCTAAATAGGGCAAATTTTAAGGCCGTAACTAAATCATAATAATTTAATAGAAATACGATGAAATGCCAACGCAGGTAAACTTTGTTCTATATATAAAGGCTTTTAAATGTGTAATGTCTTCAATTACCCGCCATTACGGGACGAAGTGCCTATAATATCACGACCTGTATAAGTTTCACGTATGTATAATGCATGGAACTTTAAATGTCGTGGGCTTATAGGACTTATAGTTCTGAGATCGTGGTAAGAACATGTGCGTGGTGCCATCATCGGTTTGCCCTACAGACCTGCAAATTATATGAGGCCAATATGGCGGGTGGCCGAGAATAACTTCATGTGGATCACTCATGGGGTTACACCACACTACGCGAGCTACCAGAATCGGTGGCCAGCCCATACTGTTATACACAGTTACGTAATCTGAATGGATTTATGATATGCTTTAGAAAATGTTGGGCCGAATAGTTGGCACATTCACGAGCATAGTGAGGTTTTCTTAGTGTGGTCAGAAAACTACGGAAGCCCGTTGGTGCCATGCCGGTGGATATATTTTTTGTAAGCGCTATCTTTTTTGTAATTAAGTGGCGGCCGCCAGATGGCGATTACAAAAAAATATATCCACCATGGCAGCAACGGGCTTCCGTAGAAAACCACAGGTACTTTAAACGTCTTAATAAAAAAAAATGTAAACACGAAATGTATTTACTACCAAAGTCTTAATGTTTCTCTACTCTATTTCGCCTATTATTGCCGATAACTTGCTGTAAATGCCGTTCAAATGCTTATCTGCAACACACAAGTACACCGCACGCACGCCCTGTGCACAAACAACATGAATGAGAGATGTTATGTTGTCATTTAATATCATGTGATGTTATGCTATTATGTCTCTCTTATTCATGTTGTTTGTGCACAGGGCGGGCGTGCGGTGTACTTGTGTGTTGCAGATAAGCATTTGATCAGCATTTACAGCAAGTTATCGGCAATAATAGGCGAAATATAGTAGATAAACAAATTAAGACTTTGGTAGTAAATACAATTCGTGTTTAAATTTTTTCATTTTATTGAGACGTTTCAAGTGCCTGTGTAGAAAACAGCGACGCAGTTACGCATTACGAAATTGCTTGCTTTCAAGATACGAGTAATTTTAACCAGATGAACGAGAAGCCTTTTTGGAAAGGAAGAAAAGCAGAAAACACGCGCTTGCACAACGCTTCTATAATTATTTCTGAACGTTTATAATGTTTAAAGCTGATGTTTTACACCCCCATACAGTACAACTAGGAAAAATTGGTAAATGAGATTGGTGGGTGGGTGGTTGTGTGTGTGTGTGTGTGTGTGTGTGTGTGTGTGTGTGTGTGTGTGTGTGTGTGTGTGTGTGTGTGTGTGTGTGTGTGTAGTGTGTGTTGTGTGTGTGAGAAAGAACGAGAGTGTGTGTACGCGTTGCGTACGTGCACAACGCGTGGGTTGGCTGCATCACTTTCAGGTATTCAGCCGCTTCCTAAAACAGAATGAAATAATCCACATTTCACGACGGCCCGCTGCGTTAAAAATGTCAAATGCTAACGGGTGGTGACTATGTGCATGCACGAGGTATGAGCAGTAATCCTTTAGGCAAAAGTGCACAGTTCAAAAAAAAAAAAAAAAAAAAAAAAAAAAAAAAAAAAAACATAAGATATTTGAATAGTAGAAGCATCGCGTGAAAATACAAAATGTTTTATAGCTAATGTTTTTAAAGTGACATATAATTGTTTCAAATGCTGTGTTATTGGTTCTACATACGTTGTGCTGGTTATGAGCATGTATAAAATGCATTTCTAAATCAGCGTTTAGCTATTTAAATTATGGCTCATATAATAATATATATATATATAATATATATATATATATATATATATATATAGACAGGTCGCCGACGTGTCCGCGCCTTACCCCTGTACATTTGTATAGCAAGGGACCTTCGGCAGAGCAGTGCCACAATATTGAAGTAGCGAGGGTGCATTTTTCGATGCGCACTTTATCTTGGCATGCCCCACTCTAGATTAAACGCTTTACGTTGGCCCTACGCCATTTCCTTTGGGCGACAGGTTGCCGACGTGTCCGCGCTTTACCCCTGTACATTGGTAGAGCAAGGGACCTTCGGTAGCGCAGTGCCACAATATTGAAGTAGCAAGGGTGTATTTTTCGATGCGCACTTTCTCTAGGCATGTCATACGGGCAAGTTAGTAAATGGGGCGCGATCTCGAGATCTAGCAGAATACTAACACATCGCAGTTTGCTAAGTATAATATGCGCATTTAAGGATACTGTTAGGGTTGGGAGGTGATTTTTGGTCGAAATTTTAATACCCTCTTTGTTTGATAGATCGCACCCATGGGCAGCTATGTATACGTAGAAATTATGTATGTAACCTAACCTCCCAACCATGCAGTTCCAAATCCCTGCAACACAGGCGTTCAATCATCGGAAATTTAGAAAAGTGCTAATATCTCCATTGTTAGAAATGCTGAAGTTGCTGATTTTTCAAACGCTATTTCTTGAAACTCACAACTCCGATTCCAACATTTTTTGTTACGTTTCAATGCTAATATATCAAAGAAAAAAGTGTCCCTGGAATTTTTTTTAAATACTGTAGTATAATTTATAAGTTATGGCTCTTTGTTTACGAAATTGTTGTAATACGTCTTTGTTTTGAAAATCACTACAAATTTTCGTACATCTTTTCAACTTATTTCCTAAGCATTAAAAAAAATTCCAGGGACCTTTTATTAGTTCATATTATAAACAACTTATGGTCAAAAGTTTAGGTCCCAACTCTTTGCTGTTTCTGAGAAATAACAAAAAACAACATTTTTTTGGTATAAATTCAAAATATTTGCCGTCACTTCCGCTCAAGCGCGGGCGAATTTCGCTGCGAATTTCATCCGCACCGAAATTCGCAGCGATCAAACATGTTTGATATTTTCGCTGCGAATTTTTACCGCTGCGTACAAATTCGCATCGTGTGTCCGTGGAAGCGAAAATCAAGCCGGTCGATGTTATAATGCAGCGAATCATTGATCTGTATGCTAATCATGTGACCACATGACTGTTGGAGCCATGGTTGGAGCCATGTGGCAACAGTAGATCGCGTGTAGTGTGTCCGCTGTGGTCGTGCGAATAAATTCGCATGGTGTGTCGGCTCAATTATTGCATGCGAGTGCGAATATTTTCGCCGCAATGGTGTGTCCCCCGCTTTAATTAGCGATGAATTAAAAAAGAAAGAAAAAATGAAGGATTGAATTTAATGAGCAGGTATGTTGCAATGCCCTTTACAGTGTTACCCGTCCGTAACCCTAACAGTATCCCGCACATCTAACGCACATTATCTATGAGCGTCGTTTATGTTAGATACAATAAGCCTTGTGCTCTACGCCGAACACATGTTTGATGACAGGATACTTGCATACATATCAACAGGAGTCTATAGATTCCTGATATCAATATATACCACTATGTTTAGTATTGTTTACAGATATAGAGACCGAGACTGAAAGAGAGAAAGCTAGAGAAAGCGAGAATGAATGCGCGCGCGCGCGCGTGTGTGTGTGTGTGTCTCTCTCTCTCTCTCTCTCTCTCTCTCTCTCTCTCTGTGTGTGTGTGTGTGTGTGTGTGTGTGTGTGTG
>NW_014577230.1:291640-293298 GCF_000485595.1 Priapulus caudatus
TATGTATGTATGTATGTATGTATGTATGTATGTATGTATGTATGTATGTATGTATGTATGTATGTATGTATGTATGTATGTATGTATGTATGTATGTATGTATGTATGTATGTATGTATGTATGTGTATGTATGTATGTATGTATGTATATGTCGCATCCCATATTTTGCATTGAAAAGTTGGTACAAACATTGGTACATTAACAAGATTTCTTATCCTCGTGTATAAGTCGCACCCCTGATTGTTTTATTGACGTTGTGTAAAAAAAGTGCCTCTTAATAGTTATACACGAGTAAATATGGTACGTACCGGACTGCATCGTGAAAATTATGAAGGTACTAGCCAGGACCCATGTGGCATCGTCAGATTGGAAGTCATCTATCTCCGATTCATAACCCTCGAGGGGCATCTTTCATGTGAAAGCGTAGATGATCGGAGCCGCTGCGTGTATCTACCATAATAATTGTATCGATTGAAGTTGATAGAATTAACAGTTTAATGTACCGATGCGTGAAACGAACGTATAGAATGCGGTTGGATATGAAAGAATATCACATAAAACAAGGACCATCACTTTAAACGGGAAAGCAGGGATTCCATTCAAATTTTAGCCCATTGGAATTGTATTTTTATACATATATATTGCATTGCGATAAAAACTCTGCCCAACCTCCCCCCCCTACTATGTAATTAAAATACTTGTCTAATTATTCTGACAATTCAGCAAAACATGGAACTTGTTTAATCGAGAGCAGAAATGAGTAGTCAATCTTGTACGAGGTGTTGACGACATGCAAGTTTTACCTTAATCACGTCGTTAATTACTGTAAGGGGAAACGACATAATAACGTACGACTAAACAATGAACAGTAATGACTCAACATCTTGCCGATAAAAACGCAAATGTGCTGGTTACGGAGGATTGATGCACCTTGTATATAAGGCCTAACCTGGTGTGGCCCCTTGGGGCGAAGTTTGTGCAATAACGCAAAATACCCGTAGAGTCTAGTAAATAATAGACTTTATATTTAATAAACAGCTAATAACTAACTAAAAACGAAACTACTAACTACTTATTGCTATTTTAAAACAAAAGTAGAATACCTGGATAAATGTACAGCCTATTATTATGTATTAGCCTAGCTGCTTATTGCGTGCAATTGTGTGCAATTCACTTGTATGAAATCAAATAGGTGCGTGAAAGTCACGCGTGCGTAGCTTCAAAACATCGGATGAAGCGTCTCGTTGTTTTACGATCCACTTTATTATCACGGACAAATTTGATTCCTGTGAAATGGGGACAGGTACGGATTGTATTCGGCGTGCATGCAACCAACAAAACAAAATAAATCAGTTTGGTTGAATATAGAAAGTATAGATAGATAGTAAGTAAGTATTTCTACGTTTTTATACAAGGTGTTCACGAATATCGAATAGATAGATAAATAGATAGATAGATAGGTATCAGGAGCGTATAATGACAAATACGCTCATTATACGCTCATTGTACGCTCATAATACGCTCATAATACGCTCATTATACAATTTGTCATTATACGCTCCTGATAGGTATATATATATATATATATATATATATATTATATATATATTGCAACGCTAGCGTGGAGAATATATGCCAATCCGCGTGCGTAGCAGTA
>NW_014577230.1:293523-300090 GCF_000485595.1 Priapulus caudatus
CCTACAACTTTTAAAATCCTGGCTACGCCCCTGACTATAACGCACCGCCTATGATATTGCATGTTCATTTCTGTATGTCACGCGCGCGCGCACGCACACACACACACACACACACACACACACACACACACACACACACACACACACACACACACACACACACCCAATCACCCACCCACCAATCTCATTTACCTATTTTTCCTTTTGTCGCCAAAGCAGATCCGACCTCGTAACGTGACTACGCCTTACTCGTCAGCTGGCGTTCAGGCGTCGTCTGCTCTACGTATTGCGTACTGAGACTGCGAGCAGCTGCTGCGTGTCTCACAGCGCTCACGAGAGCAGAAGAGAGTCGCTCAGGTTCGAGGAATCCACACGCGATGAGATTAGCGAGCCGAATAATATGCCGTCGTTTTACCTTCACCGTGATTGTACACTTTCGCCGACAGTTTCGCATTGCGCGTCGTCAGCCGGTGACTGCACGCACGCTCGATGCTTCTCTCTCGTCAACACTCCTCGCTATGAGGGACCGGTTCATCTTTCCGCGCGCGTGTGCCGGAGAGTTGTTAACGATGGACGCGCAGGCGGTTATTAGCCGCACAAGCGATTCTGGAGTTGATTGTCGTCACGTGCACGTTCTTAACAATTAGCTGTGTCATCTTTCTTCCCTTATCACGCGGTTCGAAAGAGGAAATGGGCTCGCATACAAGCCAGGCAACGGCCCTAAAGGAGTTAAGAAACCGATCCTCTATCCCGATAAATATAAATTAACGAAAAGTGTTTTCTTTTATTGGATCGTAGGCACGCACGCAGACAAGTCTAGAACGTATCTGTGGACCTTGAAGAAGTAAGATAACCGCTGAACTAATAGTGAGAAATCGATCCACATTGTCACATCTAACTCCCTCTGAAAGTCTGTTGTTATCCAATAATAAACACTACGTGCGTACGCAACTACCACGCCGCCGAAACGTACGTGCCTCGCACACACACACACCGCGTGCCACGCACGCCGCATACACGACTGCGCCCACCGCACGCTACGCCGCACGCACGCACACACGACTACATACGTAGCCACGCAACCAACGCACCACACACACTACGGCGCACCGCGACCGCACACACGACGATACGTGCGCACGCACGCAACAAACACATGTCGCACGCACGCACGCACCCAGGGTGCTAATAGCTTAATGTATATAGCAATGAAACTTATATAGGCCTAGTAATCTGCTACATATCATACTTTCCCACAAAATCTGCACCGCAGGCGGTATACGCACAATGAATCGAGTTGATGGTCGCACGCACGTCTGACAATAGCTGGTCACTTCTTCCTTATCACGCGTCGAAAAGACGGCCCGTCATACGGTCCAGGCAACGGCCCGTATTATATAAACCTATCCGCGTAGCCTCCGAATTAAAAATAATTCACGGGAACAGTTTTCTTCAGATCGAGCACGCGCGCAGCACGTCAAAACTATCGACTGTGCAATGAAGTGAAATAAACGCTATACTAAATATAGTATTGCGACAACATTGTCACATCTAACACCCTCGAACTGGTATTCAATAATAAACACGTACGCGTACGGCCCTCACCCCAAAAGTACTTGCGCCTGCACCCCAACGTACGTGCGCTCGCACGAAACCATAACTACGGCGCTCACAGCACACACGACGTGCGCTCCACACGCACACACGACGCGCACGCACCACCACACCACCCACACAACCTTACGTAAATCACGCACCGCACCACGCACGCCGTGCGCGACGCACGCACGCATACACGTACGTGCGGCACTGCACGCACACACGTACGTACGACGTAAGCCAACACGCCGCACACAACACACAAAACGTCGCACGCACGCACGCACACAACGACCTACGTGCGCAACGCACGGCAAACGTACGTGCACGCACGCACGCACGGCGCGCGCACGCACAAACTTCATAATATGTTATAGGTATGTAGCAACTGAAACTTTAATAGGCTAAGAAGTGTCTACTACATACTTGCCCAAAATGTTAGAATAAAGTTAAATCGCTGATTCATGAAATGAATACTCTAATCCTACATTCCGCACATAAATTATATTACATCGATCATTTGCGGTGAATATTCATGCGAGCAATAGGACTCAATATACCCTAATAAATGGACTTCTATAAATGCTTACACGTAAGCAGTGATTTAGAATGTTGTACTACGGTCGTTTTATTCGTTATCTTTCGCATTCTAACTCCACTAAATTTGTACAAACACGTAAAAACGCAAGTAAATAACCACTAACCTTAACTGAACGTACTTGAAAAATAAAACTGGAAAAAATGTCAAGCATATTGCCACGAAGAAAGAACTCGAAAAACCCTTTACGACCGCGTTCCGTCGGCGCCATATGTATATGAGCAACCATCAATCAATCGAGCAATGTAGCCACTTCAGATATAACTTAATATAAATAATTATAAATCAAAACCTGATACGAGACAGAGATCGAACACCTCGACTGTCATTATAATTTGAGAATTTACCGTAACGTTGCGATAAACATACATCACAGGCCACATCGATACATCAAACAACGCCAGTGCGCAGAGCGAACAATCGCCGCACCATCTAAGTGTTTACTTAAATCATGCTACCAAATGTCCCCTTTGGCATAGAAGTCCTTAGAACCCCTTGGAAAAAAATTACCAAACAAACGTTCTACTCAAAATCCAAGATGGCCACCGCGGCCATTTGAAAACCTGGTCGACTCACCAACTCCTGAACCGTTGTCAAGAAACTATGGACACCATATTTTTAGCCATTTGAGTAACGAATTCATTTTGGGCAAGATTAATATGGAATCTTTAACAATCAAACACTAGAAATAAGCAGCAATCGAGCCCAATATGAACAACAACAAACACAAGGCCCACTGAATCAACTCGAGAAGAACTAACTAGGCCACCGAACCTAAAAAATTCTATGTTGGTGTCGCCACGGCCATGAGTTTTATGGAGGAGGTAGCGTCTTTTTTTTAGTTGGGCGATACTGCATGAACCTTCGCAACGCTCCAAAACACGATCTCCCAAGATCTCGTTGAATCTGACTAAAATGAATAAAATCTATGAATAAAATGACGAGTAGCTCTAGACTCTCACTCATCTTCCCTCATGTCAGCACATACACACACACACTCTCTTCTCTCTCTCCTCTCTCTCCTCTCCTCCTCTCTCTCTCTCATCTCTCTCTCATCTCGCGACGCTCTCTCCCTCTGCTCTCCTCCTCCTCTCCTCTCCTCGTCGGTCTCTTCTCTCTCTCCCGTCTTCCTCCCTCTCACTCACTCTCTCTCTCTTCTCTCCTCTCTCTCATCGCTCTAAACTCTCCTCCTCTCCTCTCCTCTGTCTGTCTTCTCTTCTCTCTCTCCTCTCTCCTCTCCTCCTCCTTCTCTCTCTTCTTGCTCTCTTCTCGCTCTCCGTCTGTCCCTTCCCTCTCTCTCTTCTCCTCTCTCTCTCTCTCTCTCTCTCTCTCCCCTCCTCTCTCTCCCTCTCTCTCCTCTCTCTCTTCCCCCCCTCTCTCTCTCCGGTTGCGCTCCTCCCTCTCTCTCTCTCTCGTCTCTCTCGCCCTGCTCTCTCTCCTCCTCTCCTCTCGTTCTCGCCGCCCTCTGTCTGTCTCTTCTCCTCCTCGCTCCCCTCTCTCTCTCCTGCTCTCTCGTCATATCGCATCGCCGTACATCCCCATCTAATACATGATAGCTGGAAAAAAATCTTGCTCGAATTAGCCGGACTATAATGTTCGGCCGTACATTGACACGTGACGCACTGTGCCTCTACGGGCTGTCGACAGTCACGGTGACGATTCTGACGTGCTGGCGACAGCCACGGTGACATCTACGGTCTGCGAGCAGTGTACGTACATCTACGGCGCAGCAGCTCCGGATCCTAGCTTGCGCGACAGACCACGGGTACATCTACGGCGCCGACAGTAACGTGACATCTACGTGCATGCGCGACAGCACGTGACATCTACGTCGGCGACATCACGGGGACATCTTACTGCTGGCCGACAGTCACGAGTGAATCTACCTGGCTGCGACAGCACGGTGACATCTACGGCTGCGACCAGTGACGGACATTCACGTGTCCGCGACACACGTGACATCTCACAATCTGCGACCCTCCGACTGTGACATACGTGCTGCGACAGTCACGATGATCATCCTACTCTCGACAGCCACGGGACATCTACGGCTGCGACAACCACGGTGACATATACGCTGCGAAGTCACGGTGACATCACGTGCTGCGACAGCCACGTGACATCACGTGCGGCGACAGCACGGTGACATTTACGTGCGCGACAGCCACGGTGCACATCACGTGCTGCACGCCACGGGACATCTACTTGCTGCGACCAGTTCACGGTGATTCATCTACGTGCTGGCACAGCCCACGGGGTGATCACATCTGGACGTGCCTGCGACAGTCTACGTGACATTTACGTGCGCGACAGCCACGGTGACATCTACGTGCTGCGACAGTCACGTACATCACGTGCTGCGACAGTCACGGCGACATCGAGCTGGGCTGCGACAGCCCACTGACCTTGTACCGTGCTGGCGACAGCCACGGGACCTCTACGGCTGGGCGACAGCCACGCGTTGACATCTACGTCGCGACATCCACGTGACATCTCGTGCGCAGCAGCTCAGCGCGACATCACGTGCTGCGACAGCCACGGTGACATTACGGCTGCACAGTCACGGTGACATTCACGTGCACTGCGCACAGTCACGGTGACATCTACATCTGGCGACACTCCACTGTGTACAGCTACGTGCTGCGACACACGACATCTACGTCTGCGACAGCCACGTGACCATCCTACGTCGCGACAGCCACGTGAACGATTAGACGTCTGCGACCAGTCACGTGACATCTACGTGCGCGACAGCCACGGCGACAGCTCTACGGCTGCGTCACAGTCACGGTGACATTTACGTCGGCGCGACAGGCCACGGTGAATCTACTCGCCACAGCCACGTGACATCTACGTGCTGCGACCAGCACCGGACATCTACGTGTGCGACAGCCACGGGACATCTACGGGCGCGGACAGTCAACGGTGACATCTACAGTGGCTTTCGACAGTCACGGTGACATCTACGTCTGGCGACAGTCACGGACATTACGTGCGCGACACTCACGGTGACATCTAACGTGCTGCGACAGCCACGGTACCATTTACTGCTGCACCAGCCCGGGACATCTACGTCGCGACAGGACACGGGACATCTAGTCTTGCGACACCCACGGTGACATCTACTGCGCGCACCAGTCCACGGTGACATCACGGCGGCACAGGCCACGGTGACACTTACGTGCGCGACAGTCACCGTGACATCTACGTGCGCGACCAGCCACGGTGACATTACGCCTGCGCATCACGGGACATCACTGGGAGTCGCGACAGGAACGGACTATAAGTCGGTGCTGCGGACAGCCACGGGACACTACCGCGTCGTCGCGCACAGTCACGGTGACATCTTACTGCTGCGAGCAGTCACGGGACACTACGTGCCGCGACATCCACGGTGACATTCTACTGCCGCGACAAGTCACGAGTGACATCACGTGCTGCGACAGACAGTGACATTGCTGACTGTCGTCGGTCGAGCCCCACGGCCCCTGACGGTGACATCTACGTGCGCGAACAGTCCGGCGACATCACTTGCTGCGACAGTACACGGGAACATCTACGTGCTGCGACAGTCACGGGAGCATCGTGACCTGACTGCGACAGTCAACGGTGACCCCTACGGCGGCGCACAGACACGGAAGCACTACGTGCTGGTCGACAGTCCATCGGGACATTCACTGTGCTCACATCCCACGGGTGACACTACGTCGGCGACAGCCACGGTGACATTAGTCAGGGTGTCAATCCCTGACGTTCTAAGAAAACGAACCCGAACACCCGAAGGCACGATGCGGCAGCGGAAAGCCACCCTACGTTCCGTATTACCCATTGGCAAGCACAGTAGAATAAGCCAATCGGCATCGCCGCACGTACGCAAACGGTGTTGCAAAAAACCCGACCCGGACCGCGGACCCGACCCCGCGAACAGCTCGGACCTACTGCCTACCACGTGAAACCAGGCCGCAAAATCCATTTCATGAGATGGGGGGGACAGCCAGTATCGGAGCACGCGAAGGGGTACGGGAAAATTTTTTCAGAATCTTTTGAAAATTAGACCCCGCTCAGCGTGCGTTGGTTGCTGCGCGAGCAGCGGGTCGCGACCCTCGCGCGACCCCCCCCCCCGAACCGCTGTAACCACGCCCCCTCCCCACACACACCGCAGCGGATCGACACCGCGCAGCCAGAAGCCACACACCCACAGCGTGCCGGAACCACACACGACACACACACCACAACACACACCACCACAACCCACACACACACACACACACCGCACACGACACACCACACACACACACGACACATGGTGCAAAATGTAGGACAAAAAAAAAAACATACAATCAGAAAACAAAAAAGCAAAAACCAATCAA
>NW_014577230.1:300115-304772 GCF_000485595.1 Priapulus caudatus
GGCCATTTGGTAAATAGTAGGTGTAGTCACATCGTGCATAGGAGGGCGCGCACGGTGGGGCCAAAATAGCGGTTGCTGAATGAAAGACCGGACCCGGGACCCGGACGCCGACGCGGAGAGCGTTCGTCGCGTTGACGGTTGTAGCAGCGGTGAAACAGGCCGCAAATCATTTTGACGATGTGGGGGGGACACCGAGTAGCGAGCACGCGAAGGGGGTCTGTGGGAAAATTTTTTTGCAGAATCTTTTTAAATTAGACCCCTCAGGTCGCTTGGTTTCTGCGGCGAGCAGGGGGGGTCCGGACCCTCTGGGACCCCCCCCCGCTCCCCGTCCTGTACACGCCCCTGCACACACACACACACACTGGACACACAACACGCGGGCGCACACGCGGGCCGACACACATTACACACACACACACACCAACACCACACACACACACACACACGACACGCGCACATGATCACAACACATTGCACACACATCGCACACATGCCGTTGGGGTCCACATAGTCATAAAATCAGAAAACAAAAAGCAGAAACCAATCATTTGGTGTTAGGCTGTATCACAAAATAAATTGGTCGTTATTATTGTTGGTCAGTCATATCATAATATATGCGTGTATATATATAATCAATTTGCAATGAAATTACATTTTATAAACGAGCTCAGTTACTCAGTGTCCTCTTTGCGTGAATATGACTCTGTTCCCAGCTTAATCCTTGAATCAGTGTCTATGTGAGTGATATCTCCTAAACCTTAAACATACTCTTTCTCTGAATGATTTCCTGCCTAATAATTACTTATATATAGAAAAAAACGTGTTAAAAAGAAACGTTACTAAATTTATCAAGATAAATTTTTCTTAAGTTGTGGCTTGATCATTATTATGCTCTCAAATGCATTGAATAAAATGAAAGCTGGCAAAAAAAAGGAAAGAAGCCAATCGTTGACACACTATCACACACAAATAATAGTTCTCACTTCACAAACACACCACACACACACACACGCACGCACGCACGCACGCACGCACGCACGCACGCACGCACACACGCACACACACCGACCACACACACACACCACAACCTTACACACAAAATAATGGTGATCCAAATCGTGGGGGGGGGACATTTTATTGATGTCCCCCTTTTGAAATCGTGGGGACATGTCCCCTGTCCCCTCCCTGGATTGTGCCCCTGCCATGAAACAGTCGCAGAGCCTGGCGGCTACTTCATAAACCAAGCCAAGCCGCCTAAACGCGATTAAAAGATAGGTAGTTTTTGTGCGTGTATGTGTGTGTTTGTGTGTGTGGTGTTGGTGTGTGTGTGTGTGTGTGTGTGTGTGCGTGTGTGTGTGTGTGTGCGTGGTGTTGTGTGTTTGTGCTTGTGTGTGTGTGTTGTGTGTGTGTGTGTGTGCGTGTGTGTGTGGTGTGTGTGCGTGTGGTGTGTGTGTGTATGTGTGTGTGTGTCTGTGTGTGTGTGTGTGTGTGTGTGTGTGTGTGTGTGTGTGTGTGTGTGAGTGTGTGTGTGTGTGTGTTTGTGTGTGTGTGTGTGTGCCGCGCGGCGCGCGTGTGTGTGTGTGGGAGAGAGTTTGGTGTGTGAACCATCGTGTTTGTGTGTGTCAGGTGGTTATGAAGGCGTCCTGGAACGTTTGATGATCGTCACCATACATGCTGTGTACCATGCACACATATATGCACCATAACACACATATATGTGCTGATTACTCGTCTTACTAGCCTGACGTAGGATTCTTTATCACGGGGCAGTATATACGTATAGCATATTAAGCATATATGTAAAGTATAGTCACAGAATGACGTGGATTATAACAGTATGGTTATAATTGTGATTAATAATATTATAATAAAACAGATAGCATAACGTCTGTATAGAAATGACACACGCACACGCATAATAATAATAATAATAATAATAATAATAATAATAATATAATTGATTTATACTGTGCACATGCCTACATACAAATATGTTTACATAGCAGCACGCGCATGGTTTAGTTGTGATTCATTGCATTCATTGCACGATCTATGTACATGAATAGAATACGCGCCTATAGATAAGTAAGCGCAAAATAACCACACACACACACACACACACACACACACACACACACACACACACACACACCACAACACACGACACACACAGCACACACACACACAGTTTTACACACACACATCACAGCCACACGCATACAGTCCACCACAGTCACACCATTCGCACCACCACGTTTTGACAGTCGACTAACAGCACACACAGCCGCGGACGAAAACTACGCTATTTAATGCGCTGCTTAAGAATCTATTTTTAATCGCGATTAATAAGCGACTGTTCTGATTGCTGGATATTGTAATGCGCTTAAATTATGTTTATATGCGATAAAAACGCACTGTTTGATTGGCTGGAATTGTCTAATCGCGCTTAAAATACATTTTAAGCGCGATTAAAATAGGTATAGGTTTTGGCGGTAATGGCCTTCCATAATATGGTGCACTTAGCATGTCTATTATAGCGGCAAAAGTAAACGCTGGGAAACATTCGACCCAAACGTTTCACTTTGTAGTCTAAAAGCTTCGAATGAACGTATTCCCGAGCAATTATTTTTTGCCTATCACACATATATAGGCAAGTACAAACGTGCAATGTTAAAATAATTTATTTTTGCCTGATTTTATGTTTGCTGCTTGAAAGTTCGAGGGAATCTACAGACTTCTGCCATACGAAATATTAATTGTGTTTTCTATACATATTAATAGTATTATATAGTATACTATTATATGTACATATGAAGTATAGAGCAAATGTAAACTTTTTTATGTGCCAACTACTTATCGCACTTGTCCTAAAAAATGTTTAGTAATATCGTGCGCTGTCAATGATATCTCCGCTATCATGTGTCCACATATGACAATTACCATTCGCATTCTTATTCTGCTACATTTGTCATTAACTGTATAGCAAAATCTTAATCACCCCAAAAGTTATTCGCAATTGTACTACAACAAAACTCGCGTAAAATCGTCATCGTCTAACCCGTCAATTCGCATAAGTCGTCATGGAAGTAAAAGTCCCGATTTTCTCTCATAGTAAATCTATTGGAATAAACGACAGTTATAAGCCGCCATTATTTGCAAGTTGTCACCATCAGACAGGTCCCATGTAATACAAACAACAGTAATTTCTCATCTGTAAAAAAGTCGTCTTCAGAAATGCCGATGGCGCAGTGTACGGTCTAGGGGATGTGCGAGCTGGCTGTCGCAGATATGCGCTTAGGTCGAACCGACGATCGCCTGCATGTAGATTGCGGAACTGAGTTTACATGAGTTGTATTGTTGCTGTGTGCACTGTTTGTTTCATTCACATTGTTCGCTTGGACACATTAGGCGCGTTCACACTGGCGGGAATTAGCGGGATGCAAATCTCGGTTTTTGCATCGCGATCGAAATCTCGAGATTTTTACAAGTGTGAACGCAAAAATCTCACTACGTATCGCGATCAGCATCGCGCTGAAAATCGCACTTTAGACTGCGATATTTGGGAATTAGCGCGATAAATTGCACCGCGGCGTGTGTGTGAACGCTCGCGCAAATAATCCCGGTATTTTCTATCTCATCATACGATGTGTTTACGTAAATACGCGCAGACGTAGAGTAGCATACATTAACGTAACAGAGCTAGAGTAGCATACGTTAACGTAACAGAGCTAGAGTAGCATACGTTAACGTAACAGAGCTAGAGTAGCATACGTTAACGTAACAGAGCTAGACTACTAGTCTACCAACGACTGCACTGCCGTGTACGTAGATTCATAGATATATACAACACATAGATATGTGTTGTATATATCTATGGTGGAATCGAACACCGAACTCGAATCCCGGTAGTACATAATTCGCGCGCGCGCGACCGGAAGGGTTATATTCCGGCTTGATATCAGGCATGCGCAGTTCGATTAATAGAATTATCCCCAGCCCCCATCATCGCGGTTTTTCTTGTGTGTGAACACGCCTATTGTTTTTTTAGCTTGCGTGGAAACAGTCGCGTCGCGTCGCAAAAGTAGTTTATGGTCTGGCGAAATATTAGCTTGACACTCTTGAATTAGCTTGACACTCTCCACTCTCCAAGTCGTCTAAATACCGGCTTTGTAAATCGTTAAAATGACGATATACGTACGCGTATAAGTCGTCATAAGTCGACAAAATGACGATATACGTACGCGCATAAGTCGTCATAAGTCGACAAAATGACGTGATGAGCATGAGTCGTCATTTTCGTAATTTGGCACAAATATGCTGGTCCCAAAAGTGTCGACTTATATACGAGTTTTACTGTATCATTGTACCCAGTCAACCGTTATTTTAGAATTATATCAGATTTCATGGCCTGTTACTATCATCATATTTGTATTTCATATCATGGTATTCCGCTATTACTACACTATCAGGGGCGTAGCCAGTATGTAGCACTGTAGGCCCGGGCCTACACTTTTATTTGGCCAAGTTATCTTCTTTTTTTTAAACACCCATAATTCAAATCCATAAGCTTGCTGGACGAGTTGAAGAGTCTAGACAGGAAAAACTATTGAAATTAACGTAGCAAGAATATGGCTAAATTAGGTGACCTATTCTTCTG
>NW_014577230.1:304782-308837 GCF_000485595.1 Priapulus caudatus
ACTATTTTAACTCGTTTGTTTTTTGGGCTTAAAAGTGATATTGAATGAGGTGTCTCAAGTTAGCAAGAGGCCAGGGAACCAGAATGAACACTCGGGAATGGCCGTTTTCGGCCATCTGGGGGGTTTGTAAAACCAAAAATTTTCTTGTACGCTCCGCGCCAACCGATGGTGGCGCTCCGCTCAGATACTCGTGCCTACAACTTTTAAAATCCTGGCTACGCCCCTGACTATAACGCACCGCCTATGATATTGCATGTTCATTTCTGGTTGTACACATAAAGCTGTGTATACTCGCTCCTTAGTTGACTATCACTATAACTGACTTCATCTACATGAAGCACAGTGAATTGGACCCACGACTGCTGAACGTGTTCGTTTAGTTATATTTACGATTACACTTGGGTTAACGTTTATGTTAGTGTTAGCGTTAATGTCAGGGTTAGGATTAATGTCAGGATCAGCGTTAGCGCTGGGTTAGAGTTAAGAATTAGTGTTAGGGTTAGATTAAAGAGTTAGTGTTAGGGTTAGAGTTAGAGTTCAGGTTAGGGTGAGGGTTTCTGCAGATAATCTTGGTAACTAACAATACACAGTGTGTTGTATGTTTAGGCATTTGACAATACACTGTGTATTGTTAGCGAGCTTTCAACAATACACTGTGTATTGTTGAACACCTTCTAACAATACACGTTGTATTGTAGTAGGCACCTATGAGCTTTCAACAATACACTGTGTATTGTTGAACACCTTCTAACAATACACTGTGTATTGTAGTAGCTAGGTACCTATGAACTTTCAACAATACAGTGTTTATTGTTGAACACCTTCTAACAATACATTTTTTCCCCTTTTTTTAATTAGTTTACTTTTTGATTTGTAAACTTGAAATTGACATTTATTTAAATAAATTTATTAAAATTATTTGATTGTTTTTATTGAATTTATTGAAAATGAAATTGATTTTAAATACACAGTTGTTAGGTACCTACTACAATACACAGTGTATTGTTAGAAGGTGTTCAACAATAAACAGTGTATTGTAGAAAGCTTATAGGTACCTACTACAATACACAGTGTATTGTTAGAAGGTGTTCAACAATACACACTGTGTTGTTGAAAGTGTATTGTTAGTTACCAGGATTATCTGGTTATAGAGTTAGGGTGAGGGTTAGGGTTATGGGGAGGGTTAGGGTTAGGGTTAGGGTCAGGGTTAGAGTGAGGGTTAGGGTTAGGGCTAGGGTTACTCGCATGACGTACAAACAGAGAGCAGTATAGGTCCAATTCAACTAGCTAGCACCCAATTATCCTTACCCGATGACTATCTCTGTTTTGTCAATGGTTCTGCTACACAAATATTTTGGTCAAAACACATCTAAATAACCCTGCAGTCTAGTTCTTAAATGTGGTTAACCTATCTTGTAGCGACGACATTGCTACTGGTACAGTGTTAACTCCGACATAGGCATGGTAAGGGTTAGCCATGCACCACACCATCAGCTCAGGGCCTTTCACCCACCCACGCGACTTCTCATGTGTGGCTGGAGAGTTACATCTTCTTCTCAAATAACATGGTTCGGCATGCCTCAATGCGATGATTTCCGTGGTTACTACAATGCTGTGTTGCATAGTGCCCGGGAACTAGTGTTTGCGTTGTGTCTCTCTGTGTGTATATATGCGTGCGTGTGCGATGAAGGATTGGCGGGCGGCCGTTATAAATGACCAGAAGGCAAAAAACATCAAACGTTTAATATCACTTGTACATAAACGTACTTTGTCGTCATGCAGTCTCTGTCTTCCACAGCTGCTGTCCTCTGACGATATGCTTCTACACGGTGGGGCAAGATGCTACCTAGATAAAACGAATACCTCAAGTTACCAGTCTTATATTTTGTTGAACGACCAAACGCGTGTAAAAAATACAAGCCGATTACTTTTTTAATTATGTCGTCAGTCTGGACTGCACGGCTGAAACGGTGCTCGCGTATCTCCCGATAAGAATGATGTTTTGCGAAAATTATAAATTTAAAATGGAGAGGAGGTATTCTAACATAGGTTTATATGTTAACATTTTATCGGTAGAACTTTATGACGGAATCTTCTAACGGAATGGTAAGACGACCTTGCATGTAAGGTGCCCGCTGCATATACCAGTCAGTACATAATCTGGCTACGTTAGTGTTTTAGCACATGCGCAATATCTGACCAGAGGAGTTATATTTTGTTATGAATATGCATTTAAAATGGTTAGGGGGTATCTCAGCATAGATTTCTGTAACAAATTCTTATCAGTAGACCTGTGTTTATAATTAGGAGAGCGCCCTAGACAGTAGGGTGCAAAACCCCTATACTTCATCCACTCCCGTCCTTGCCATTGCCTCCCAATTGTCTTTCACTCAGCCTCCTTCTTTTTCTATGTCACATCTAACTACCTCTGAAGTCTGTGTGTTATTTCAATAATAAACACGTACGTGCGTACGCACCCACGCCCAAACGTACGTGCGCTCGCACGCCCAAACGTACGTGCGCTCGCACGAACATACGTACGTGCGCTCACAAGCACACACGTACGTGCGCTCACACGCACACACGTACGTGCGCACGCACGCACACACGCACGCACACACGTACGTACTCACGCACGCACACACGCACGCGCGTGCGCACGCACGCACGCATACACGTACGTGCGCACGCACGCACACCCGTACGTACGTACGTAAGCACGCACGCACACACACACATACGTGCGCACGCACGCACGCACACACGTACGTACGTGCGCACGCACGCGCAAACGTACGTGCGCACGCACGCACGCACGTGCGCGCGCACGCACCCAGTGTGCATAATATGTTTATATGTATGTAGCAAGTGTAAACGTTTTTATATAGGCCTAAGTAATGTGCTACTTATCATACTTGTCCCAAAATGTTTATGAATTATAGTTAATTTCGCGTGATGTTCATGATAATTTGATATTTATGCTATCGTACATGTCCGCACATAATTATATTTATCATCGATCATTTGCGTGGAATTTTCATGCTGAGGATAATTATGACTTCTAATTATACTCTAATAATATGACTTCTATAATTATGCCTTACACGTAATGCAGTTGTTTTAGAATGTTGTACTACGTTAGTTTTATTTTCGTATCTTTCGCATTCTAACTTTCCACGTAAATTTTTGTAACAAACTACTGTAAAAACGCAAGTAAATAACTCACTACACTTTAACTGAACGTTAGCTTTGAAAATAAAACTGTAAAAATATGTATCAAGTCTATATTTGCTCATCGAAGAAAGAACTCGAAAAACGCTTTACGCCGCGGTTCCGTAGGCGCCATATTGTTTATATTTGAGCAACCATCATTTCAATCGAGTCAATGTAGCCACTTTCAGATGTCATAACTTTTAATATAAATCATTTTATGAAATCAAACTTTGTAGTCTAGACAGAGATCGAGACACCTCGACTGTTTATGTTATTAATTTTAGAATTTTTACCGTAAGCTTTTTGGAGATAGAACATACATACATAGCCTACATTCATACATACATAACACGGCCAGTGCGCGGAGCGGAACAATCGCCGCACATGCTAAGTGTTTTTTTTACTTTAAATCATGCTACAAATGTCCCCTTTGGCATAGAAGTTCCTTAGAACCCTTGGAAAAAAATTATCCAAAGACAAACGTTCTATCTCAAAATCCAAGATGGCCACCGGCGGCCATTTTGGAAAACTTGGTCGACTCACAACTCCTGAACCGTTTGTCATAGAAACTATTGTGACACATATTTTTTAGCCAATTTGAGGTAACTGAATTCATTTTTGACATTAGATTTATATTTGGAATGCGTTTAAAGATCAAATCTAGGAAATAATGCACAAAATTGGCAATTCGATGAAATTTATGACAACAAAATTTAGGGGCATTTTGATACTAGAGAAAGGAACTTAGACTTAGGCCATCCTTAAAAAATTCTATGTTTGCTGTCTCCCGACCCATGATTTTTGTAGTGGGTAGGTAGGTAGGGTCTTTTTTTTAGTTGGGG
>NW_014577230.1:308847-333157 GCF_000485595.1 Priapulus caudatus
CGCGTATGTGACTGTAGGTCACATACGCACATCTCAACATACAGTCACATACGCACATCTCAATCTACAGTCACATACGCTCATCTCAATCTACAGTCACATACGCACATTTCAACCTACAGTTACATACGCACATCTCAACCTACAGTCACCTACGCACATCTCAACTGTAGGTTGAGATGTGCGTATGTGACTGTAGATTGAGATGTGCGTATTTGACTGTAGGTTGAGATGTGTGTATGTGACTGTAGGTTAAGATATGCGTATGTGACTGTAGATTGAGATGTGCGTATTTGACTGTAGGTTGAGATGTGCGTATGTGACTGTAGATTGGGATGTGCGCGTATGTGATTCAGACTGTATGTAAATATTTACCAGTTTACAATATGCCACAGTCACTAGCGTATTAAGGGCGGGGCAACAGGGGCACGTGCCCCGGCCCCCCCCCATTTAGAGTATCCTAAAATTTACAAAACTGTCGTAATTGTGATCCACAAAATTCTTAGCATGGAACGTTGAAGAGATGCGTTTCCCATGCTGTTTCTCTGACTGAATTTCGCTGTTCAGCTGAAGGACACTTTTCCTAATACCGAAATTGCTCTGAGAATCTATCTTTCATTGATGGTCTCGAATTGTAGCGGTGAAAGGTCATTTTTGCAGGGCCGGACTAAGCGTGTGGGGGGCCCGGGGCACGCAATTGTGTGGGGGCCCTATAGTCTGTATTTTTTCTGCACTTTCATGCTTGCAAATTCAGAGAGTATTTCATCATGTTTCAACAAATTTAAAATGTCACTTTCGATAGCGAGAATACTGAGGTTTACCAGTCTCTGTTGGCTCATCGTGGTTCTCATGTGATTTTTAATCAATTTGAGTTTTTATTAGACTTTGTGACATCGCGACTAACCTGTATGATACAGGTGGTATGTTCCGCTTCACTACACTAACCGGGGAAGCGGAACATACCACCTCTATCCTACAGGTTACATCGCGACGGAAATATTTTTAATACTGTATGCTCCCTGTAGATGGCGCAAGTCTAACAAAGTGAAGAACAAGTCGTTGTCGCCTGAGTGGTTTCATAACCAACAGATGTTTTCGCAAGAGAACGTTACAATTTTACGGCTGTGGGAAAACACACTTTCTGCTAAATATCGCTTGAACGCTTCAAAATGAATCAAGATACCAGCCATAATATTCTGTTGCAGAATGTGCAGCAAGAGGTAAGCGCGCAGTAATATCATGACTTGAGTGATATTAGTAATAATATTAGTTTGTACCTTGTACTTGTAAAAGTTGAACTTGTACTACTACTAGTTGTTGTAGTTATACTTAATTATAGGCCCCTAGTATTCAGGCTCCCTAGGCCTAACCCTAACCCTAACCCTAACCCTAACCCTAACCCTAATAGTAATCCTAACCCTAACCCTAATCCTAACCCTAACCATAACCCTAACTCTAACCATATCAATCATATGTAGCCTGTCAGATCAAAACATGCCGTAGGACTTCAATGTTCATTCTGAGTATTATAGGTGATTTTTCACCTAAAAGTAGTAAAAAGCCGATTTTGTTGTTGTCATAAATACCTTTAGTAGTTATCCATGTTCGATGTTACATCAATAAAACTGGCCAAAAGTGTGTCTTTATGTGTTTATTTGCGTGTCCAAAATGTCCAGATAATTAATGTTTTAATTACCCTAATTAATTACCTGAATTACTTACCTTAACTGTAAGCTACTTCATACAGTGGATGGTTATTATGTCTGGTACGTGCATGCAAAAATTCATGTGTCTAGCTCAATGGGAAGATATTTTTTCAGATTTTTGTCCAAATGAAGGCCAAATGAAAACAAACTTTAACTTTATGACCTAATTACTCTGAACTTTGTTTTCCAAAATCGGCCCGATTTCAACTACTCAAATGCTCATAACTTCCGAACCATGTGACCTAGGAAGAAGATCTTGGTGTCAAAATAACCAGACTTGGATGGTCTTTCTGATAAAACTACTTACTCATAATGTCCGAATTGAGTCCTACGGCATGTTTTG
This sequence comes from Priapulus caudatus, assembly GCF_000485595.1. NCBI lineage: Eukaryota > Metazoa > Priapulida > Priapulimorpha > Priapulimorphida > Priapulidae > Priapulus > Priapulus caudatus. The sequence goes on from NW_014577230.1 coordinate 310,897, forward strand.
ATCTGACAGGCTACATATAGTTACCAGGGTACGTTCCGGTATACCGAACCGAACCCAGGGTACGTTTCGGCAGTACCCTGCGGGACATAGACCCTATGACTAGTTGTAGTTGTAGTGGTAAGTTGTAGTTGTAGTTGTACTACTACTACTACTAGCCATACCGCTACTACTACTACTGCTCATCTAGGGTCTATGTCCCCCAGGGTACTGCCGGAACGTACCATTTGATATGGTTAGGGTTAGGGTTATGCAGTAGGCATAGGCGACTCTCTAGACTCGTTAGTGGAGTAGGCGAGGTACGGTCCGGCATATTAGATAGTACCAGCGTACGTTTCGGTATACTGGACCGTACCCAGGGTACGTTCTGGCAGTACCCTGGGAGACATGGACCTTCTCAGCACTATACTACTAGTACTACTAATGCTAGCTCAATCGGGAGGCCCCTGCACACTGTCCGACTCAAAGTTGGCGCAAACCATGGCACTCTTGTGGCGTTCCAAGCGGATTTAACGTGTACTCAGGGGAAAAAATACACGGGGGCGGCGGGCGATTTCGCCCCCGAAATGCCAAAAAGAGCCCCCGAAAATACGATATCGGGGCGACCCCAAAAGCTAAAAGTCGCCCTGCGAATCGATTTGTCCAGCGTCGGTCCCGCCGCCTGCCGATCTCGCCGGGCTCTGACCTGCTTACGGCAGCCGGTTTGCACGTCGCGCGTAGAATGTCCTAGTTACGGTGGGCTGTTCAAGTGTTTATCAGTTAAGAGATCGAAGTTTGTTTCATTTCTCAATCAAGCGCGCGGCCGCCGCCGCGCCGCGTATTATATACGTGTAGTGCCTTGTGCGCCGTGCTGCGTGTGTTGCAATGCGCGCCGGGTAGCGTGGCTGCCGTGTGCCTGCAGGCGTGCTTGCGTGTTGTGCCTGCGCGGCGTGCCGTTGCCTGCGCGCGGCTTGCGTGTCGGGCGGCCGTGTGTGCCGGTGCTGCCTGCCGCTGCGTGCTTGCGTGTTGTGCCTCGCGCGTCTGCGGTGTCGCAGTGCGTGCCTGCCATAGCGTGCGCTAGGCGTCCCGGTGTGCGGGCGTGCCTACGCTAGACCCGTAGGACCAACGAACCGTAGCATTGATCTTAGAACGGTAATCTCATGGAAAATCCTAATGAAATTCAACGTATATTTTTTCCCTGCCGGCACGGCACACTCGTGCCTGTCATTAACCCGATTGGGTACTTTGTTTTTGTCAATTCCGTCCGGAAAGCAAAGTTTTGCTGCGCGCTCTCTCATAGTCCAGCAATGCAACCCTCTAAATTTTAGTAGTGATTAAGTACGGCAACGCTGAAACAATCGTGCCCCCACCCCCATATCTTCAATCAATGCCGCCCTGCCAGCAGGCACGTACGCAGCAGTCGATGTGCACAAGCGACATTCACACGTGCTTCGTGCGGGCCGCTTTCATCAAACCCCTACGCGGGCCTTGGACCCCAGCCCCGCAAAGAGACTTCGCCCGTATAATGACAATCGATCCTCCTGCTCGTACAGGCGGACATTCACTATTTGCTAGCCGTCAATAGTTCGTGGTGTTTAGCTGAACCTGGATGTATTCACTAATGTCAAGGTGCATTTGGTTGTGACTTGTGCAGTTGTGATTATCATGTTAGTCTGTCAGTTCTGATGCTAATAACCTGGTCTTGAATACTTCGACTTGTTGTGTCTGTGTGTGTCTGGTGCTGTGTGTGTGTGTGTGTGCTGTGTGTGTGTGTGTGTGTGCCGTCCGCGGCCGTGCTGTGCCTCGCGTGCGCTGCGTCGCCGTATGCCGTCGCGTGCTGACCGTCGTGTGTTGGTGTCCGTGCGCGCCCACGCAGTGTGATAGCTACTGTGCTTGTGTGTACATTTGAGGAAACAGCCCTGGAAAAAAGTCGCCCTGGAAAGTGGAAAAAGAGCCCTGGAAAATGAAAAAGTAGCCCCCGAAATTTTGGGGGGGTTTGCAAAAAGAGCCCCGGAAAGAAAAAAATTAATTTTTTCACTGCGTGTACTAAGTGTCGGGAGTGTTTTCCATGATTCGAATGCCATTCCATTGAAATGCGGTTCCCATGGCGCTGCTCTGTGATTGGTCAAATTTCTTCAGCGCTTGCCGATCGGGTCGGATGGCCACGCACACTATCCGAGTCGCGTCGTGAGCCCTCGCACACTATCCGCTCTCGATTCAAAATTCGAATCGGGCCAAAATTACCTCCCGAGCCAAACTTAAGCCTCCCGAGCCAAACTAAAGCCTCTCGATCCAATCGTAAGCCTCCCGATCGCACTCAGGTCAGATAGTGTGCGGCTAGTATAAGCAGTCTGGCTCATTGGCTGTGCCTGTAGTGTAGACTCAGACAGTGTAGTAGCCTACTCTGTTAGGGTGCAAGTTATTGTTGTTCTGTTAGGGCTGCCGTTGAGCGTTAGGCGTTACTAGCCGTGCTCTTTTGGGCTACATGATCATATCTGTTACATTGGATAGATCTTTCAACTAATGGTAAATTTATTAATTCATTTATTAATTTAAAGACGGTACATTTGTAACAGATATAACATGACTGAGCTAGCAAGCTCCTCACCGTCTGTGCAAGAAGTGATACAATTCTTGGTTCAAGGCACAGGCACTTGCGACTGGCTGGTCGGGGTTCGATAAATAGCAACCCCGTTCTGCGCCTACCGTAGTGTGTATAAGAGTGTAGCCGGGGTTCGATAAATAGCAACCCCGTTCTGCGCCTACCGTAGTGTGTATAAGAGTGTATATGAGAGCCTCTCATATGAGAGCACCAGCCAAGGGTATGACCTGTGGTGCAGGCTGTATGTCTGGTAGTTTTTTCACCGGCACTACAAACTATCATTTGGAAACATGGCACATGATGCTTCCGAGGGGCACAGAAAGATCCTAGCAAAAAGAAATGCAAGGACCATGCCTGTTCACGAAACAGTGGGGGCCCAAGTGACCCACAACTGAGATTGAAATGGTGTGTGGCGATCAAAAGAGGTGATGAAAGTACGCACGCACACACGCACGCACGTGTACGACGTGCACGCACACGCACGCACACACGTGTACGTGCACATGCGCGCACACACGCATGGACGCACGTGTACGTGCACACGCACCTACGCACGCACGCACGTGTACATGCACACGCACGCCCGCACACACGTGTACGTGCACACGCACACACGTGTACATGCACACGCACGCCCGCACATACGTGTACGTGCACACGCACACACGTGTACGTGCACACGCACCCAAGCACACACGTGTACGTGCCCACGTAAGCACGCACGTGTACATGCACACGCACCCACGCACGTGTACGTGCACACGCACGCGCGCACGTGTACGTGCACACGCACCCACGCACACACATGTACATGCCCACGTACGCACGCGCGTGTACATGCACACGCACCCACGCACGTGTACGTGCACACGCACCCATGCACGTGTACGTGCACACGCACGTACACACACACGCACGCACATGTACGTGCATACGCACGCACGTGTACGTGCACACGCACGCACACACACACACACACACACACACATACACACACACGTGTACGTGCCTATGCACGCACGCACGTGTACGTGCACACGCACGCACGCCCACACGTGTACGTGCCCACGCACGCACGTGTACGTGCACACGCACGCCCACACGTGTACGTGCCTATGCACGCACGCACGTGCACACGCACGCACGCACGCACGCACGTACACGCACACGTGCACACGCACGCGCACGTGTACGTGTACGTGCAGATCAGCTTTCCTCCCAGATGTCTTTGCACCTCTACTTTGCAACTCTGATTTCAATTCATTTACGGTTTTCCCTTCGTAACTAGACGCCATTGTTTAGCAGTGATACCGGACAGTGCACGCGCGCCATCTATCCAGCGATTAGAAAATGGCGAACCCCATTAGAAATGCACATGCTATTGGAAAAAAACGGCAGGCCCTACACCGATTACGTCAAGCTGTGCCAGCTTGACAAGACCAAGGGGTTAGATGTCGGCAGCACTTACCTCACCGACAAGGCCTGCAAGAGGTTCATTACGGCGTAGCCGATACAAGGCGCCGGGAACAGTTTGTAGCTATAAATGAGGCCAAATTCCTTGCTGTGATAAGTGCATCCTCGGATCCTCATCAAAGGAAGCCGACATTTTATTTTCGAATTAAAATTTTATTTAATTTAAATTTTAATCTTATGATCCATATCAAAGTTACATGTATTTTATACAATTGAATGTCCTTTACAAAACCTTTCTGGGAGACACCCCTTGTACCCTGGGAGAGACCCCCTGTACCCCCTAGCAGAAGGGGGGCTCCACCCTCCTACCCCACCTACCTCCTGGCAAATCACAATACTCGTCACTCTGTGCCTAGTAAGAGTCCTTCAGCAGGACTAGTAGAATCTTGGAAGGACTAGTACATTTTTTCTTTTACTAGTCCTGTGGACTAATGAACTAAAATGGTTAGTGTCTAACCCTGCTTACCGTAAGAGCAAACACCCATGTACATGTACATGTATAAATATATGGCCATATTAATACGAATATTTCACGAATATATATACTCACTTGTTGATGCTGTAAAAACTACCAAGGAATAAAAGATATATAGTACATTGTATACTATATCATATGAATGAACAAAAATGTGTGTGTGCGTGCGTGCGTGCGTGTGTGTGTTGTCCGCTATGCCTACGGACAACTTTTGTCTGTTAACGAACAACTTTTACTAGCGGACGTTAGTGAAACGCGCTACTTCGCTACGCACTCGCAATTGATCAAGCCCCGTACTTCAATCAATGGTGCCGCTGCCGCGCACATGTAACAGCCCTAGGCATACAACGCCGCAAGTGTATCGATTGTTACAGCCCTTGATCTCAGCACAAAAGAAACAAACATAAACCGAAGTGGTAAAATTTCTGTTTTATTTCATTTTATTTCCATTTTATATAAACCATAAAACACGACAGTTTGTTACAAATAATCAATCGTAGCAACGAGCAATTACATGATAACATGCATAACCCCTACTGAACTGCATAGAAATGCTGTGTTTGAGCATAACTCTCATATCCGGCCAAATCCCATATCCGGATGGGTGCCGGTCCTGACGTGGCCGGATAAAGGAGGTCGGACTGTACTAAAAAAGGGGAAAAAAACTAATCACACGAGGATACTAAAATTATGTGTCATAATAAAATTTCATTATTATGGTCTTATATCAAATGCCTGTGTCAGTGACACAGGCATTTGATATAAGACCATTTATTAGCTCACCTTGACATCGTCAAGCTGAGCTATTGCCATGGGTCATCGTACGTCCGTCCGTCCGTCAACATTTCGCTTCGGTCAACGATAACTCAGGAACCGTTGGGCCCACATGTTTGAAATTGGGTATAGTTGTTACTGCTATGCTCCCATATTAAACGTCTTATTTTGAAGCACGCCAGTCGACGTACTTTCGAGCCACGGCAATTTTTTGGCAAAAATGGGAATTGCCATTAGTCAGTTCAGGTTCTACGGATTTTGCTCATTTTTGGTATGTGAATGAATAAGGGCTAGGGGTTTTGATATTTAAAAAAAATTATGCAAATTAGATAGGGTTTGGCAATTATATAGCATATTATATAGACAAACAGTCTGTGGTGTCACACTCGTCTGGTTCGTTTTACAAGATTTCATTGACAATATCTTTAATGCAAAATTGGTATTTCCTCTCCACCCTGCCGATAAAACGTCTATATTAGAGTAAAGATTTAGAAAACATGTCGGAACGCAGCATAACCTATTTATTTCAAACGCCATCGCTACAAAGCGGGTATAGCGCCATCTACGGTCACAAATTGTGATTCATTTTGGTTTATAAATTATTATTGCGATATACAGATGGCAATCGTTTCTATAATGTACGTCGATGGTTGCTCAATTAAAACTGACTTCTTCTTACTTACTCATTTGTGTCCTTTTTTGTGGTGAGCTACAGTGTCATTGACACCTTCATTAGAACTAGAACTTGGGTGTGTGTGTTGACCCATTACTAATACTGCCCTGGTCTGGCAACCTGACATGCTGCGACACTATTACAGACTTCATTAGCTAATTAACGGCGTATCTCTCTGTAAGACGTAACCGTCTAGCGTTTCCTGGATCTAAAACTAGATATCCAGCAGTGCTTGTCAGCTAATGCATTTCCGGCACCCGAATTCATTTAACCAATGCTATATGCTATTAAATGCAATGCCATGGTGGTTTACCAATGTGTGTCCCCAGTAACATGCTACCCGCTTGTATTATTATTAATCTAGTAGCGTAATATATGATACTGTATCATTATAGGTATTTCAATCTTCATACCTGTACCGTTTTGTATATGTCAGTACATGGTTATTACTATCAATAATCATAATTATACTATTGCCACATTGTTATATTTCTACAAGGATAGTAAAACAAGGACTGCTACTCGAAATAAAATGAAGTGAAATGTAAACAGATTATCATTATGTTGTTTATTCTTGTTCATCACACACTGAGCTGAGTGAAATCAATGAATGGCTATAGAATTAGTTCTTGTCGTATTTGTACTATTACTGTGATTGTGCGAGTGGCAGACAAAGTATTTCATGATATATGCGATCATGTGACTGTTTTGAGTGTTTTATAGATGGCAGTGCTGAAGCAACGGTTGGCGAGTAAAGTGGAGGCACTGCTCATACTCAGCAAAGACCTGAACGAATGCCGAAGTGAACGTGATCAATTCCGACTGATGGCTGAACAACTGAGGGATCGGTACTCTGCACTGAAGAAACGGCAGCAGGATATGGTAAGCCCACCTGCTACATATTTACCTAAGATATTGGATAGGACTGCAGTCATGGTGTCCTAAATGTAGGCATAGCTATCAATAGAATGCTAGAACACACCATGCAAGTCTTGCCTTGATACTGGCTGAATTTCAGATAGAAAATCATTTTTAAGTTAGAATTTAATTTAATCACATCTATAGTGGTAAACCATGTTAGGTAAAAACTGTTGTGAAGAGTGAAAACAAGAGTGATGGTTCTAGGAATATACTGATATATTACAATGTGGGACATGTTATTTTTATTGTTTCTTGGAAGGATCAGGAAAATCATATATATGTAAACAAAAACAATAAAAATCATTTTAGTTCAGGCTCCGGGTGGAAAAACATTGTAGTTGGTTTACGTTTTATTTGGGAGTTGTGTAGTTGCATACGTATAACTGTCCGAGTTTTCAGGTGTTACTCTTCTTGTGACATGTGCCAGGCGGTATGTCTATATCTCCATTTCGTTTTTTTTTGTTATAGGATTTGTGGAACAATACGGATGCATATAACCCATGTGGAAAATCAAACCATGCAGTAAAAGACCAGGTGATCTTAGCTGACTATTTTTACAGTGATACAACATTTAAGAAGAATATCTTTTGTTATGATATTCCAATTAAATATAACATTACTCTGTTAATTAAATAGATAGTCTGGAGGCAGTGGTCGGACTGGGCAGATATCGTCTACATAGCCACTGACTGTTAGGGTCATGCAGTATTAACTTAATAAAGGTTTGAGAGTACATGTTTCTGTTTATAGGGTGTCTTACAGCTTCTATGTGAGATGAAAGAACATAACAAGACCTTACAGTTTGAGGTTGACAGTCTGAAGCAAAAGTTGTCGGATGCACAGGGCGACATTAAGGTATAGCACACAGTAAAAACAACTGTATGAGTATACAGCCAAATTTTAGACCTGCAAAAATTATCTATGGTTGTAGTTAAATATCATTATCTATAGGCCCTATTGTAGGTAAACTATATACAATAGGCTTATTACCAATTCATTTTGACTGAGGTTGGTTATATGTCCATGCATGAAGGTTAAAGGTGGGACATATTAACCATAAGAAATTTAGTTCATAGCTGTATTTTTATTTGGCTTTCTTTGGATTCACACAATTACAAGAATTCTATTAGCTAATGTGTATTATTTGAGTTCAATACACTTTGCTGGCTTAATGATGTTAAAATGCATGTTCTATTTTTGGATAAGGCCCTTTGTCTAGTAGGTTGTTATGCACTCTATGGCAGCCTAACAATACCAATTAAATCCAAAGTACTTTTTGTACAGCTTACAGTTTACACCATTATTCAAAATAAAAACCACAATTTTCTACAGAACATTATCTTGAATCTGCAGACATGCCCTTCTATGTTCTGTGATTGTCTATGTTGGTAGTTGTTGCGGGAGCAGATTGCCAGACATAGGGTAGGAACAGTTGATGAGGGTGTCAACACAAGGCATTTTCCAGCTCATGAGAGGGAGGACCTTGTTTCACAGCTTGAGGCTTCGCGAGAACAGGTGAGCCCAAGCTGGTGGCATAAATAGATATTGGCGATTAATTTAATTACCTCATCTGATGTAGTCTGATGGCTGTTGCATCCACTAGTCTGTGCATCAAGTGCATTGTGATCAGCACAATCAGCACAGATAATCTAAATGATCTCAATTATGGTATTAACAATTGGAATATACTCTATATTTTACCGTTGACTCTGTAGTACTGCTTGCTGGAGCGAGACTTGCAGACAGTGCTGGATGAGAAAGAAGAGCTGGTGACAGAGAGAGACGCCTACAAGCACAAGGTGGACCGGCTCAACCGTGAACTAAACTACGTGTTGCAGGGAGACGAAAAACGCATTGTTGACATTGACTCTCTCACCATGGAGAATATGTAATTACTTCATATAAATCTTGTCTCTGACTTCTCTTTCACTCTTACTCTGTTTCAATCTCCTTTTCCCCGTTGGGTTAGCATCGTCTCCTGCGATTCTGAAGTACTTGGTCTCATGCCTTATTTGTTAGACATCTCTACTTCTTGATGTTGTTCTTGCAGCCTCTTAGTACCTACATTGCAATTTCTTTAAAAACAGTTAAATAGTGCATTTCTCCTGTAGGTACCTGAAGGAGAGGGTGAGTCAGCTACAGGAGGAGATGACAATGGCAGTTACTACTGTAACCAAATACAAGAATGCCCTGGATAGACGCAAGAACAAGGGCATTCTCAAGTTGGGTGCTTCCAGACCAGGGTCTGTGATCATCTCACAGAGGCAGGGTGAGGTTTAGCTGTCAGTAAATCTGAATAGCTTACCTATTAACCGTCAATTGCCATACCCATAAGATTATTACCTTCGCCAAGGGGTTGGCAGGAGGTTATGTTTTCACCGGCGAGTGTTTGTGGGTTTGTGTACAGCCGGGTTTGTGTACAGCCTAAGTGAAAAGGTTATGGACGGATTGTCATAAAATGTTCAGGATAGGTCAGAAATGGGCTAACTTAGAATTGATGAGATTTTGGTGGTGATCCGGATCTAATTAATTAATTAATTAATTAATTAATAACATTTTCAGGATAGGTCACAAATGGGGTAACTTAGAATTGATAACATTTTGGTGGTGATCCGGATCCAATTAATTAATTAATAAAATTTTCAGGATACATCAGAAATCAGGTAACTTTCTAATTAATTAATTAATAAACATTTTCACAGTGACAGAATTCAGCTGCCTTGGCGGAGGTTTGCGCTCTCTGAGTGCTCTAGTTATTATTGCATTCCTCCTGTAATTTTACGGGTACTGTTTACATAACTTAGTGTTTAATGTAGTTGGTAACATAACTTTGTTGTTTGCAGTGCAACAGTTATTGCAAGATTCTGAGCACGCACAACTCGCCAATACTGCGGCAACAGTCTCTGATCTACGTGCGCTGGCAATTGCCTTATTTGAGGCTGTGAATGACAAAAACGTGGCGCTATCTCATCAAAGGAAAACCAACAAGTACGTCTAACATTACAGCTGTACATCTACAAGTCAAGAACACTGGTTGTTTTTGTGTATTAATAAATTAGCTAAATAAATCAAAATATATATTATATGGCTGTAAAATATCCCATTGTAGTTGTTATAAAAGTTCAGGTTCAAGTTCAAAGTGGTGTTGTGGTCAGAGCAGTGGTTTTGGCTATATGTGTATGTGTGTGACACACCAGTGTGTGTGTATTTTTTTATTGGAATGACTTAGATTTCAGTAATAATTACTCTATACTAATGTATGGGGAAAACCTTAATATGCTCCCTGTCATATATGATTACAGAGTGCGTTACTTTATGATGTTGCTGATAGTTGTTATTTATCTAACCATCATCCTACGCATAGAATACTTGGAGAGCGAGTCACAGGGCTGGAAACAAAGCTGAAGAATCTGGAAATAAGTGGCTTCTGGACCCAGAAAGGTAGAATCGCCATTACCACGAAGTATTCAATGCCAAGGAATTTTATAACTATCATTTACTACAGGGTTTAAATAGTCAATAACGTTGACATCAACATTAGAGTTTAGTGAACGTAGGTTTATTAGTGGTATCTGTCCGGTAAACTAGAATTCTGGTCATTATTTGCAGCACGATATCAGGAACTGAAGCTGGGCATTCCTGAGCAGGTTGGCAGTGGTAGTGTGGGTGGGGCGACGGGAGGAGGGGACAGGGCGGAGTCTCGGAGCCCTGATGATCTCCGCAGGCTCAGCCTCGTCAGTGATGACGGCACATTTCTCACAGAGGATTCCCAAGAGCTGGAGCTAGCAAATCTCATGTGAGTCTGCGTACGCCTACTCGGCGGTGCTGATGCTGGGGGTGATGTGTGTTGAGGAACTAAGACTAATGTTACGAGTGAGCATTATTCCGAGAATGGCCTCATGGGCAGGCAGGCACCACAGGTGTTGGTGGTACAATGTCCTTAGATATGTTGGAAAGAAGCCCGTGTGGGGACTCCAGTTGTTCGCAGCATTATTTTTTTACATTATGCGAACCAGGGGGATGAGAATCACGGTGAAACGTAGACTGCGTAACATGGGTTGAAATCATAAGGGGGCCTGCGGGCCCGATGCCCGTATTTTAAGGCTCGGGCCTGACATTTCTAATACTAGCTAGCCCGAGCATGCAAAACCGTCCCCGGCATGCCAGCGAGGATGAAAAGTTACTGCAGTATTGCTCACTTGTGTCAAGTTGTGCACAACAGGGTATTAAATAATATTATAATTGTTTATTTAAAAAAAAATGCTGCGGTATCCGGGGAATGATGCGGGCCTGTAATTTGCCTGGCGGGCCTGTAAAATCCCTTACCTACAGGCCCGGCTGGCCTGTAAATTTTCAAACTAATTTCAACCCCTGCATAAGATGTAAGGCCAAAAAAAAAAATACTCTGTGTGTTTCCGATTTCATGCTGAAAAAAATAGGTAGGGTAGGTAGGCTTTTAACTTTTTTTTTTTTCAAATCTTTTTTTTTGTAATCGCCATTATTGTCTTGTTTACACGTGCGACGATCTTCGCGCTGACACCGGGCTCGTATTTCACGTTTGGCTTGCCCGAGTTGTCTCCCATGCGCTATAAACGCTATCGGCGGCCATCAGCAGCTGCGTATGGGTTGATCAACTTACTCAATTTCTATCGGATTTTCAGTTTTTTTTTTTTTTTCAATTTTATTTTGAAAAAATATGGATAAAAAGTTGTAGGGTGGGTGTAAAAACTAGTAGGTCGGGGAAACCGCAAACACAGGTATTTTTTTTTTGGCCTAAACACTTGTGAAAATCCGTCACGTGTGTAAAATTCTCGCTCCTCGTCACGCAGGCCACCCGACGACAACGATCATGTGTTGAGTGAATCTCACGATGGCAGCAGTGTTGACCTGTGTGCCTCGCCATATCTAGATGACCACGTGTGTGTGGTCAGCGTCGGGGGAGCAGTGTGGCAGATGCCAGCACAAGCAGCTGGCAGCAACAACGACCTTGACCTTTTGCCATCTAAGGAGGAGGCTAATATGACAGGTTACGGCAGTATGATATCAGCAGTAATAGAGATTATTCTTTATTATTCTCTATTATTCTCTATTATTCACTCCTGATGATATGTATACATTGGAATCTGACCCACTTGCAGTTATATTGCTCTTGTGCATTGGGCATGTGGCTATCATAGTAATGGGAACATGCTACTATTTACTGCCTAAATTACAAAAGGTATGGCTCTGAACTGAGCATACACACCTACTGTCATTCAACAGAATATATTGGATATGGCCAATGAATGCTCAAATTTTAGGCAATACTTGCCACTATTTTACCAGGACCAAAATTCAGAGATAGCTATACAAACAAGGGTAAACTAATAGCAGCACGATTGGCAAGTACTATGAGACTTATTCTGGTGATCGATTACAGAGATGAAAAATCACAGTGAAGCTGTGAAGAGGCCTGCAGGTTTCGAAATGCTTGACAAAGTGATATCTCCTGATTGCCTATCCCCTGAACTACGAAGGCTACTTGCTAGTCCAACTAAAGAGGTGCTAACGACTAGCGAGTGTTGTCTAATTTCATTACTGTGTGTGGTGGATAGATACTGAGTTATATTTACATATTATGTTTGCCTTCCCACTGTGTAAAACTAATATGAGTAAGTTACTTGATTTAAGCTCACAAATATGTATATCTTGATAGAAGTAGCATTAGCTATGTCAAAACTATAACATAATGCGATTTTCTGCTATCTAGAGCAATTCTGCATGTTCATAATTGTAGACATGAGCATTTTATATAAAATTGTGAGCTTGATGGAGCTTGATGTAAACTACGTGGGATTTAAAAATTATGGTTATGACCCGTTCATTTGCAGGAGAGTAGCAGAGGAGGAAGTGAATGCATGGGATCTCCAGCTCCTACTAGTAGTGACAACATGCCATTACACTCAGGTAATGGGACATGTGCTTGAACTGGCTGCTATTGGCTAAATGCATGTTGTAAACGATATTGCCTCTCTCCCCCCATCTTCTCAAACACTACACTAAATACATACTCTCCACAACGACTCACCTGCCACACCTTTCCCAATAGCTCCTTTCCTACCCTCAAAAATGTCTCGTCAACCTCTCTTTGAATACCATATACTTATACTGGTCCTAACACCTTAGCCACCACTCTTTCACTCCTTAGCTCACTAGCAATTTCTAAACAATGCACCGAGCCACTGTCCCTAACAGGAATCTCACTTTGGCCCTCCCTCCGTCGCAAAGATTTTACCCACCTCCCTTGCAGACTCCACCCTGCCCAAACACTGCTCTAATGCCCTACCTCTCAAATTCTACACTCCCACTTTTCAAAACCTGTCCCTTATCTTATGTTCCTAATGATCAAATACCCCACCCAACAATTTCTTCCTGAATGTCTAAAGAACTCTTTCTTCTTAACCTCTGACCGAACTTCTGCCTACTAAATGTTGTTTACATTAGTAGTATCTTGGTTACCTTGGCATAGTGTGCAATATGTAATAACCACTGTGTGTAATAATACTTGAATGTCATCCAAAATTATAGAGTAACACTACAGAAAGAGATCCCTCGTTAACTCACCACTAATTTTTACTAGTAAAACTGGAAGTAAGTGTTTTCTCTGGATGCATATAAGAATATATAAATGATGCATTGATCACTATTTCGCTGTTGCATAGTTACAATTCACCATAGTGTTACAGCCTGGTGCAAGCTAATGGCTGAATGCTATAGGTGTAGCTATATTGTGTGATAAAGATAGAACTAACCATATTTATGCTACGAAATAATGAATTTATCCTTGTGTGTGAAATATGTTATTGTTATTATTGAAATGAAACCAGGGATTTCACTGTCGTTCGCAAGTCATTTTGAAGTGGTGCTGGGTGTGACTCTACTTTTCTGGATTATATATCAGGCAGTGGTAGTCTTAGATAGTATTACAGACTTATTAGTATTCGTCTTTGTTAAATGCAGGATCAGCTATAGAGTTATTTTGCCCATTCATAGTCGGCAAATGATAAACGATATAGGGCTTGACAATTTATGTCAGCACTGACTCTATTCTATTCAACACTGTGTTGACAGTTGACAAGGATTGGTAAGTCCAAACCAGGGGTAGCTTGGCTGATAGAGGGTAGTTGTTCCCTTGCAAATAGCGTTGCGAAAGAATATATTATATACTATCGTATATACAGTTAAACAGATAAAGATAGAAAAATACAGAAAACAGGAAAATAATTAGAAAACGGATGGGATTCGATCCTGCGACCATTCATACTTGGCGCCAGCGCTCTAACCGTTACACTGCTGCGACATATTGAAATTGAAATTTTGGATGTGCTATGTATATCGCGAGAAAACAAGCTCAACCAATCAGGCGTCAGTACCGTCAGTACCGTGACTTTAAGAGAAAAAACATCGGCGACGGTACCGTTGCAGGAGACACAACCATTTATGATATTACACTGTGGGGCTCCGGTCTAAGTAATTGAGTCACTTCACCATCATCCATAACGTCCTTATCGTCATCATCATCAACATAAACATCATCCTCGGTAAATGCCCAACACAATGCTACAACATGGCCTACAACACAACAATGTCAACATAATTAAACATAATCTAATCCTATTTAGTCACTGGACCAGCTCTTCCGTCGGCATCTATACTGCGACCTAAGGAGAGCAGCAAACTATACGTTACCTGCACGATCCGCAATCGATGAGCCGCCCTCAGAAGTGACATATCAATGAAGGCGAATAGCTTATAACGAATGTAATTTCGGTTAAGTTAAGAAAGATGACGTTATTTCTCGGCGATATTACAACACGATTACGGGCATGACAGATTTAGGCATGGAGTGGACGGTGTGCGATATGAGATCGGACCGTGTACGGTGTATGTGGGAAGTCCGACGCCGATGATTTCACTTAAATCGGCACAAGTCCAGTTTCCTACGCTTATATTGCTTAAGATAACGTAAGTTTACCGGAATAAGTATTCATACATTAAATATATCGGTTCCTAAACAGCTAAAACGATCATAAAAACAACAACATGCCACGATATTGTATAGCGACAGATGGCGCTAACAAAAATGTTTATCCACTTGTGAATGGCTAAGGCTATTTGTATTTTTAACCAATCGCGACAACGGCCTGAAATGTCCTTTTCTGCTGTCTACATTTCGCTCAAACTGCATGCAGTGCCCCCTTCCCACACTCAGGATAATACAAGGATAATACTCAGGATAATACATAGAGTTGTATTAATATACTAACATATATAACTAATATATAACTCTATGGGATAATACAATCAGGTAGTATTGAGCCAGAGCGAGAGCGCATCTGTCGTGGAGTTTGCATTTCGCTTATCAGGCATATTTTTATTTCTTCCTAAGTTAAAAAAGACTAGTTAGCGTTTAAACAGTTAGTTACATAACGAAATGTTATAATAGGCACATGCATATATATATATATATATATATACATATTTATTTATTTAAACCTAAGTTTGTTGGATTTACTTATTATGTGTCTTATTTAAAATCAGTTTTCACTTTTCACACGAGCTTTTTTTTATTTAAACGAGACTAGTGGCAAGTGTTGTTGATATAAGTGATGTTACTGCAGTAATCAATGTTATACTGCTAGTATCTACCAGATTCATGATGCAAGCAGCATGTAGTCTTAATTATGCCATCTTCTTCATTATACATAAATAAAATTACACTGTCAATGGTTACAGGAGTTTGATATTATTGATGTTTTTTGTGTATGCATATTGCCCTTCTAAGAGAATGCAGTATGTTTCTCTATTCCCTCTTTTCTCTCCCTCTCAAGCTTGCTCACTCCTAGAGCTGTTTGTCATAATATCAAGAGCTAATAATACCTAGAGTGTACAACGGAAAAACGGGAAAATAGTGCTATTTCACGGCAATACTATTCTACTTTGCCTGCGAGTCTAGAATAATTTTATGGTATTGCATTAAGCAGAATTCTTTGCTCTCTAAAACAAGACCAACCGCTTGTCAATACGATACTCCTAGGCTGAGATATTGGCTCGTAAACTTCCCCTCCCACAGGCCTCACGGCGCCTCGCATCCACAATATTCTACTATCCTCGCCTGTTGCGGGTCTGGCTATCGTTTTCCGTCGCCGCTTGGAGCGCTGATAATTGATGTCACATGCCCAAATTTGGTACTCTTACTACACCATATAGTAACTGAGCTGCGTTGTAGACTTAATTTAGAAAACATTGCCGGCTCCATCATGACGGGCATTAGCTGTGCTAGGAAAGATAATGGGAGATAAGGGCATTGGCGATGCCCCCGAAAGTCACCGATGATAACAGAAACGCCGTTCATTCGTAAAGTTATCGCAGAAAAAACCGAACTCTCACGAAGCGACTTTCCTAACCCGCAAAAGGCGAGAAGGATAGTGAATATTGTGGATGCGAGGTGCCGTGAGGCCTGTGGGAGGGGAAGTTTACGAGCCCATATCTCAGCCTAGGAGTATCGTATTGACAAGCGGTTGGTCTTGTTGTAGAGAGCAAGGAATTCTGCTTAATGCAATACCATAAAATTATTCTAGACTAGCAGGCAAAGTAGAATAATATTGCCGTGAAATAGCACTATTTTCCCGTTTTTCTGTTGTACACTCTAGGTATTATTAGCTCTTGATAATATGAATAGCCAACTTAATCACAAAGATATTAAAATGTCATACAATTAAAAAAAACAAGTAAATATTCCTTGGTATGTATTAGTTTGACACTTTATGCCATGTACTTGATCAATAGACACGTCACTGCCCGGGATAACTGAACATCACAGAAGAAAGAATGTTATATTGTGACTATACCGGTCTGTGAATAAACCTGTACTGTATGATGCATGACTGCAAATCCAATTAATTAGATCTGCCAACACCTGCTATATTTATAATACAAAAAGATATCAGCAGCAAAAGTTACCATGATGACTGACTCACAAACAATTGACTCACAATCTCAATGCAATTAATTCTATTCAATAACTCGCCATAAAACTGCTTTTCAAAAACAGCAGTTTTCGCACAAACATGTGCAAGCTCTCTTTCATACCAATTCCCTCGCTCATATCGTTTATGACTTTACCTCATCATGTAACACCCTCGAGTAAGCATGGACACAGCTGGAAGGTGCACGAATCTTTCTGTATCACATACTAGCAGGTAGATGGAGGAGTGTATGGGTCACTGGTGTCAGTGCCCTGCTGCTGCTCCTTCGGTGGTTAGCTGAGGGTGTGTTGATCCTTGCTGCCACCTCCCTGCTGCTGCTCCTTCGGTGGTTAGCTGGTGGTGTGTTGATCCTTGCTGCCACCTTCCTGCGTTTTCTGCGGATGATCGTTTTCGGCCGTCGTCTCACTCTCTGGAATCTGCTGGTTCAGGTTCTTATAGATGGCCAGTGCCTGTTATAGTATATATCCAGTCCAGTTAGCATACGCGGATCACCGAGCGTATGTCATACTGCTACACTTTCACTCACATAAATACAGCGTGCGAGCTTGGCACTCGCCCGCTCGCCAATGTCGAGTGAAAATAATATCGGGCGAGTGAAAGCTAAAGCTGACACGCCCATGTTGGCGAGTAAAAATAATTGTCTTAAACTTTAATCAAATGTTGGTTCCTTACGATATATATCCAAACATTGATGAAATACAGTTGTAGCGATTGTGAAGGGCGGCTATCCCACGACATCTTCACTTTATATTATCAAAGGTTGCCGAAGAAAGCAGCCCGCGAGAGCGTGCAGCGCCAGTACGGCGTGGCCGTGTATACGTGCCTGGGGCGGCATATTGATTGATGTACGGGGAGGGGGGGGGAAGTGCAGGATTGTTTAAAAGTCACGTTGGCCTTGGTGTTAACAAGTCAATAAAATCGGCATAACGTGGCGTTTCATTGATGGGGCAAAGCAGCCCGAGAATAAAAGTAAATTAAATGAAAATGAAAACAGGAACTTTCAGAGGAGATGTGCCTTGAATTTTTGAGAAAAATGATCAATGAATTACATGTGTTACACTTACAGTGTAGTTAAATCAATGGTGTTTTTGTGTTTTTTCACTAGTGTTTGACAAGCATTTTTGTTTTAAAATTTGGGCGAGTACAGATTCCGTTTGGGCGAGTTAACTTATTGACTCACTCGCCCAGTTTGGCGAGTGGTTTTTATTTTAAAGCTCTAACACTGTAAATACAAGTGCATTATTACAACATTGTGTATCCAGTAAAATATTGTGTAAAACTTATCAAACAGTATTTTGTGCCACAAGATTTCATCGCTACAATAATTTTACATGCGGGTATCCTCTACAGTCACTGCTCACCTGGGCTACCATGCTGGAAGCATCTCCAACGTTGCTTGGCAACAGGATGGTGTTCGATTGCTTGGCAATGTTGGAGAAGGCATTGACGTACTGCTCTGCCACACTCAGGGATGCAGCATTGCTACCGTCCTACAGCAGCAACCAACACCTGAGAACTTACTCCCACATACTTACAGATGTTGTAACGATGAGCTGTTATTACATGTATTACTGTTGGTTGGAAAACTTCATTGTAATAGTATCTTCCATACGAGGTTTCCTGAAATCTTCATAGTACTTAGGCAAATTGTTAAACAGAATCAAAGGAATAACTGAAACTTAAATGCAACTAAATTAGTGTGGCAGGCAATTTTACTTTCAAGCGGATCATTTTTGTCGAAAAAAGGGATGAACAAAGTAAATTAAAGGGAATTTTAAACATCGGTTGTGATTGCCAATCAGTTATAAACCCTGCAGTGGTAGCTTATTATGGTATTCTGGGTTCCACTCTACCACTACTGACTCTAACTACATCTAGTGGTGACTGTACCTTCTCTCCGAGCGCATTGGCAATGGCACGAATACTTCGAGCTCGTGCTTCAGCCTTCGCAAAGATAGCGTTGGCCTCACCAGCAGCCAAGTTGATCTGCTGCAGCTTCTGACCTTCAGAGTTGAGAATCAAGCTCTGCTTTTTGCCCTCAGCTACATTGACCTCTGCCACTCGAACACCTAAAATCACATGCCGAGTGTTAGAAAGTGTCCGATAAGACATAGTGTGAGTCTAACCTCAACATAATACCACTAATCGTGTTGTTTAAGCCTAGTACAAGATGCATGACTGTTATAATGTACATGTTACGACAAAGTCCACGTTACAGCCGTCATCGCATAACAGTCTGTATTAAACTGCTCATGAGATGCATATTACAATACGACTGATCTGATACTGTCATGTTCTTGCGTATTCTGAATCTGAACGCACAACTCGCTGGTTCTCACCCTCGGATTCCAAAATGTACGCTCTTTTCTTTCGCTCGGCTTCCACCTGCATCTGCATAGCTTCCTGAATACGGGATGGCATGCGCATCTCCCTGATCTCATAACGCAGGCAGACGATACCCCACGCGTCCGCAGCTTTGTTAACAGCCTCTGCAAGTGACATGTAACGTGGCTAGATATGAAGCCGAACGTTCCGTGTGTTTGCTCACAACACTTCCTGTTAGTTATATGGAAACTACACATATCTCAACTACATGGGGTGTACCCATACCAGTGATTATTACGACGTTACCTTACAGCGTGGGTCTATAGTTGTTTTTCACTGTATGTAGTGTCTCATTTCTAGTATTCCTCACCTACAATTGCAGTGTTAAGAAGCTCTCTCTCACGAAACACTGTGTCCAGTGTGATCTTTCCCACCTCAGATCGCATAGTTGTCTGTGCCAACTGGGTGATGGCATACTCTGGATCCTCCACACCATAGCTGGCCTGCATTCACACACATAATGTTAGCCTGTGATACCAGAAGTTACACATGTGACAAAAATCTGTCATATGATAAACTAATCACGGAAGTATTTTAAACTATACTCATACAAGCTACTAGCCAACTGCCGAAGGGATGGAAGTCCAACACACCAGTGGGTATCACAACAGTGCAGAATGACTGGGGCAAGGAAGCAGTATCAAGGGCAAGCAAAGGAGAAACATCAGGACTTTTCTATCATCATATGCATCCTGAAGCTAACCATATACTATAACAAACAGCCAGCTGGTTAGGAGATGCAGGTGATTGGAATAAGAATAACAAAGATAGAAGAAATTAAAGATTTTTGGCGTTAAATTATCCCATTGCCATATATGCAATATTAAAATTATGAATAGGAATAAAGAGAGCTAGTACCCACCTTATATGCATCAAACACTCTCAGGTATAAAACACCGTCAATGTCTAATGTAACATTATCTGAAAAGAGAATGGTGTTTATGAGTTAAAGGTATTTTGAGAAATACTAAACAATTCATGAAAATGTTGGTACAGTGACATGACTACAATTCTGAACATTATAACGATTCAACATTTATACTCCTACATTTCAACTCGTTTACTTCATCCTTTAATCTTTTTACCTTACTTTATTTATTCTTGGTCATGTAATTCTTATTTGTACATTTTCTTTTTATTGCACCCACCAGAAACCGTCGAGTAATTGTCAAGATTGACAGATCAACGTAACCATATAGATGTAGAGATGTAGATTCAATTGTACCTTGGAGTAATCATTCTGACTGATGAATGACAGAGTCAGAATGATTATGCCAAGATTGTACCAAATGCTTTTCAGTTTTATGATAACTGTTATGTTTAGATATAGTTCCTTTGTTGTGCAGATAAGGCTGATCAACTATAGTACCACCTCACAACAGTGCTGGTGCTGGCTGCTGCAGCTGTTATTGGCAATAGTTAAGACTTTTATAGTGCAGATGTTATTGAATGTCTACACTACAATACTTATCTAAACAAGATTGTCAAAATTTAAATATCAATACAAGTAATAAGTCATTTACCAACTGTAATTGCACTTTGCTGTGGAATTTCTATCGCTATTTCCTTCAAGCTCTGTACATATTTGATCGTCTCTATGAAGGGAATTAGAACATTTAAACCCTGAAAAGTCACAATTGTTATATTTAACCACACACCTCAGTAACTAGCATTAAACTATTAACAGTCAATAGTAATATCTCCCACACAAAATTGTTACAGTAAAATATTATGAGATAACAGTTTACAGTCCAAGCAAATAATAGCGCAAATGTCCCAACATGTTCCAAACAATCAAGGATTGACAGCCAACGTGTGCATCAGACATGTATGCAATGCTACACAAGTAACGGTCCTACATTGTGACCACTTTACTCGTATTTCTACGTACAGGTTCAAGGATGCGGGTGTACTTTCCCATCCTCTCTATCACCCATGCTTCTTGCTGTGGCACAAACAGGATAACGGTGTTCATCGGGCGTGATGACCTGTAGCGAATTTGTTGCCAACGCACCGACTGCCATGCTGGCGTCCTCTGCAACTACATATTATAGAAAGTGCATTAATATTTAAAACATAGACGCATGCAGAAGAAGGCTAGTAGAATAACCATTGAGGAAGAGTACCGTACTCATATATGATGCTTACATAAGGTATAACATGACACTGGGAGAAGCTCTATCTTCTTGTGGCATATCGTGGTAGGTATTAACCATCACAGCATGGTTTTAAATTGTTATCATTATCTACAAGATATTTTATGCGCTCAAGTTTGGGTAACAGTATTAATTATTATTACTATTAGGGTCAGACACCGGCGTGCCATCATTTTAACTTTGCGTAGCATACCAGTTGTACTCCCAATTGTTGCAGGTAACATGCCGGTAGCCGTACTCTTGATTGTATCATATACATTGGGAAGTTATGAAGATATGATTTCATTCAGACGCGATCTTGACCTAATTTCAGAACTTCACTCCCATGCAAGAAAGTTGCGATCAGGGACCGGACCCATATTTAGGCTGATAGGGTCTATGTCCCCCAGCCCAGGGTACTGCCGGAACGTTAGTGGAGTAGGTGAGGTACGGTCCGGCATATTAGATAGTAGTATTTAGTACCAGGGTACGTTCCGGTATACCGGAGCGTACCCAGGGTACGTTCCGGCAGTACCCTGGGGGACATGGTCATGATAGACCCTATCAGCCATATTTAGGCCCATATTTATGATGGCTGTGTCTCCTGCAACGGTACCGTCGCCGATTTTTTCTCTCTTAAAGTCACGGTAGTGATGCCAGCGCAATCTATCGGCGAATAATAACTACCGTTGCTTTTGGTACGATATTATATATACGATTTTATACGATATATACGATAACCCTAACCCTAACCCTAACCCTAACCCTAACCCTAACCCTAACCCTAACCCTAACCCTAACCCAACCCTAACCCTAACC
>NW_014577230.1:333182-349609 GCF_000485595.1 Priapulus caudatus
GTGTGTGTGTGTGTGTGTGTGTGTGTGTGTGTGTTGGTACGTAGTGTGTGTGTGTGTGTGTGTGTGTGTGTGTGTGTGTGTGTGTTTGGACTGCGTGTGTGTGCGCGCGTGCGTGCGTGCGTGCGTGCGTGCGTGTGCGTGAGCGTGTGCGTGTGCCTGCATTATAGTTGTTAATACAATCCCGTTTGTACCAATATTTAAATCCGTAATTAATTTAGCATGCAATGTTTATGATATCCGCATTCTTATCTTAGCTGTTATTGTTATGAATAATTAGTCTGCATCATTTTTGTGATTTGAGCAAGATATTGTGCAAAGTGGAAATGTGTATCTGGCGATTTCTTGAATCGGTCGATTCTGGCCTTAAATTCGTTTGTCGTGGTAGGAGATGGTGGGATGATTCAGTTCACGTGTCTACTGAACGCAAGAGATCTCGCGAAAGAGAAGCCTGTCACATAGTGATGAACCCTGATGTTAATCAGGTCAACGGTATATCCATCAGGGTTATTCCATATATGCGCACGTTATAATAATTTTTTTTACACTAGATGGCACCAAAGAGATTTCCTACAATGAGCTATACATTGGTCCCTCCTTGATTTTCTAATGTCATTGGATGGTGACGCCTCTAGCGGATCACTACATCTCCCCTGAGACCGACTACTCTAATTTTACTCCTTTTGGCATGCTATGCTTATTTCTTTATTTAAATTCGTTAATACGTATTATCCTAACTGTATAATATTAACCAGGAACGTCATTGTAACTATTTTAGCATGTTTATGATATCCGCATTCTTATTTTACCTGTTATTGTTATGCATTATTAATATCATGCTGCACCATTTCTGTTGTCATATTCGGTGGATTTCATCCTAATTGTGCCTATTATTAGCTCCTGATTATATATAATTTAGTATGCGAATTATTTCTGCATTCGCGTTCTATCAATATCATCAAACCTTATCAACCTATCCTAACCGTAGCAGACAGTAATTTCAGACTGTTATGCGGTTTCAGACTGTTCAACATGTTATGCTTATTTTTTTTCATTCACATTTTGTTAATATTATCCTATTTGTATAAACGTCGAAGTAAAAAGTTGACTTTGACGCTGCATCACGCAACAAATCTCCACCAATGCTAATGTACATAGGAATGGCGCTCGCTTCGCTGACCGCCGTTTACAGCCAAGATAATTTTCTTTGGCCGATCTTAATCTTATGCGCTCAAAATGGACAGGAATGGGCCCGCAACATAATGATGCGCCTGCCATGCATTAGTACAAACTCAGTAACAAATTAGGGCAATAGTAAACACACGTATCAAAACGTACCAACCTCATCTTTACCTTCCACTTTTATCCGCCGCACCTCGTTCAATGAGTACAAGATAAATTAATGAACCAATAGTCGAATAACTATAGTTATGTCGTTTATTTTGACAAATGTTATAATACAAATTTTCACATAATTATACAGTATGCTGATGGTCAGCACAAAACTAAACAGACTTGCCCACCGAGCAGACCGAACGATTACTCAACACGTTTTCTAGCGGGCGGTTCCCTGTAATACACGTTAAACAACAAAACTTAACACTAGGATATTCCTACTATCCTACACCTCTATGCCCATGATGGCAGGTTCGGTACCGGTCGGGCTCCAAAAAATACACGTCTGGGCGAGAATAAACGATTTCATTACGCTTAGTGAACAAAACACATTAATGATAAATGATATTAACCCGGCCAACTCAGTATTGCATACGGTCTGTTAGATGGGCAAGTAGCTTTAAATACTACATCTTTCTTTACACATACCATATACAGCAGCAATTTCTGTATACATCCTTAGTAATACAAATAGTCCCTGTATTCATGCAAAAATGATTGATCACTTCTTTCGTTCGTACATATGATTACAACACATGAAACAAATGAAAGCAACATGATTTACACTCACGACCAGAACTCGTAAATTTAAAATATTGTTCAATTAACGATTTTGCACTCTGATTTCTTGAACAAAAGAACGTCTAATAGATGAAATATGATTAGTAAAGGCACAAAAGCTCGTATTGATATAAACCATTTTCATTCTTTTCAATAGAATTAAAAGTAAACGGATGAGTTCTAACCAGCAGTCTATTGGCAATCTGTCAACGCCCTTCGGATATGCAAGAGCGAATGCGGAGGAGTAAAGACACGCACGTGGCAATGCATATCGATAGGATACCATCACTTTAGCGTTTCAACACATTATCGTACACACTAGGCCTTACTTATACAGCGTGTACAATTCTCGGCGATTTTAAACATTGACGACCATAACGTGTATTTCCATAACACGCATTAGCGTGTGGCCATGTGTTCGAATGCAATAAATCGCTTGGCTACTACCTTGGCTGCGAACAGAAGTCGCATATCAGCAAACAGAGTAATACGAGACGCCTAAAGTGTTAGTATCCTTCCTTCCGCAAGGGACTAGAGGGATGAGGTCGGATGCAAAAACCCGGTGTATTGCCAACCCGGCGCTTGGTTTCACGTGTACAGGGGAACAGTCGACAGTCAATGTCACACTACTGGCAACTCATTGACGTCTACGCGTCCTCTCGCATGGCTAAATAATGTTTATGCCATAATCCCACCTCCAATGCGATTTTCTAACGTCGTTTTTGTAAGGACACACACATGCTTCCCAAGCGATCTACACAGAGAAACGACGGCACCCGATGTACACCACTCTACGATGCGATGTAGAATAGCAATGTCATGCAGCACACCGTTAGAAGGCGTCACCATAACCCTTTTTTGCGCGCATTCACAAGACGATAGTTTTAGGAAGCTAATCCTTATTAGGGCCCATCTTCGTCTGAAGAAGTCAGCGCACCTAGGCAATGACTACATACAAGCTACGCAATAAAGGCACCTTGGCATCAGGCAACGAACGCAATAGAAGAGCGATTACGGCAGATGCATCGACGACGCCCCCGGACAAAGATGAAGGGACCAAAGCACATCACGCACACCTGCATGCACACTGACATGTAGTCGACAGACCAACGACGGCGCCGACACTATATAACACGCGGCGACGTCGTTCTGCTACCATTCGGGTAGTTAGCGTGTGCTGTACATCCAAATATTGAGAGGCAAGATTCTGCATGCTGGCAACATGCGTACTGCAGTGGATGATGTGAGGTAATAGTGAAGGAACGCGTTCTACTTGTTTCTCAACAGTTGTGTGTGGATTCCGTCAAAACCTGATTCTCTTTATTCATGTAGAACAATCTCCGATTGTTATCGCTCCGTTACGTGTATAATATGTGAAATTGTCGTATGCCTGTTACATTCGATCTCCCCATTATATATTATAAGGATGCCAAGGGGCTATAAATCGAATTCTGTTATGGGTCTGTTGATTGAATTCGTATACAATTCTAGTCCTATTAAAAACTGCGCAGGATTGTAATAAAACAACAATACAGCGTTCTACAAGCAACGACGCTGGTCACGCATACTTTGGCGAACATTGGATAACGGGTTGATCTCGTATCGGGAAAATCCGACCATTTTGTGGATCGGAACTTTTACCGAGAAGAGAAGCGAGTGCGACTTGCTTCACCTGTGTTCGTACCGTTTCTAAAAGAACCACGTTTGCTCGCAAAACCGAGTATATGCGCGCCAGCTTCAGTTGCTTCCACACGCGTGGCAACTGTCGCAGGGACACGATCTCGCGACAATCACCAGCCCACGCACGACCGACGCGGCCTCGCGCCTGATTGCATGATACGCGGTCGCTGCTGCTACGTTAGAAAAGACAACGAGGGGTGACGCGACACACGCGTGAACGCGTGAATATTACGCATGCACGTACGCCACCAACGATGAACGTAAACACCAGCAACGACTACAGCAACAACAAGAACAACAACATTAACAACAGCAACGAAAGGAACACAGAAATAAATTACATGTCTCCGCCTAAAACCATATGTACAAAATGCATAGTTTTGATATAATATATAAAAGGGGTGGCATTAATTTAATGCCCTCCGTCCCTTGAAAAGGGCCTGTACAAAAAGTGATGCATATGCTCAGAGTCACTGTCACATGGCTTCACAAATCTACTGTTACGGGGGTTTCCCCACACACGTGTCATGCACTACTACAAGACATAACATAATGAAATTTAACGCAAAAATAAAGACATCCATGTACATCAGTAATACCATATGTAGCCATTGTAGTAATCCTCCTCCTACGACTAACAGAAAATATACATAAAAAACCAATAACTATCTCCCATAGTCCGTGTTGATACGAGCCGCACGTCTATGCGCACGAGGCACACTGTTGTGACAAAGCTGTCAAATAAAGGTTTTCATACATCAATGTATTTGTGTGTTATTTTCATAAAGCCGGTCCAGGCCATATAACTCGTATCAGCAGGGTACATGTAAGACACTTTTCTTTCCAGATGGATACTTGCGAACTTAACAGTAACATTTAAACCTCCTCACGACCAAAGCCATTTGACACCGATCCTGAACATAATACTTATAGTAAAATCTCTGTACAAAGACTTCTGTATCTATACTGCTGCTTCTGGACAGTTTTACCCCATGCACTAACACGTGCCAACAAAGGAGCGCTTCAGTATTATAAATGAAAAAAAAAACTACAGACTGCAATTATTAGAAATTATCAGTTCGTTCGAATTCAATCTCATAGACCAGTTGGCTGGTTTGACCAGAACCTTTCCACAAGAGGTCGCCCCTTGCATATCGCCATGGCAAGTACAACTGATCATTTCGGCAAACACTAAGGATATGTAACAATGCCCACATTCTCAATGCAACCATAATCTAGAGCTGTCAGTGACTTAAGAGACGAACATGGACTTCCTGGTCTATGGGACTGCTCTTCTGTCTGCAGATCAAACACATAATAACATTTTCAGTCATCGTCCAAGCATCACGAAATCACAGTTTGCATTAGGAAGAGGTCAAGCTGGTTGCCTGCTCAGTCCTTCACATGCTTCCCCTGAACAGCCACATTCAAATTACTCATCAAGAAAATCCTTCAGATGAATGCAGAAACAAAGACTTTCGAATTCCTTGCCAACCACGACTCCTGCATCTGCCACGATAGTATGTTGGGAGAGATGGATGGCAGAAAGTCGAATCTTTAGAAGTAATATTGCATAAAACAACAAAAGATGCGTCGATGAACCCTTCGTGTCGTAAACTGCGATAAAACTAATACACTATGAAGTGCACCAAGTCGAGCAGGTAACGACGACGGCAGAGACTGCAGTGTGGTCGGCCCCGCAATGACAAACATGCCTGGGTATTGCTACTTGAGAATCAACTACTAATCTTATTCCGCCCGCCTGGCCATCCACGACTCTCGCTATCGAGCAGGCATTTAAGTAAGTGAGGCAAGTAAGTAGTCCAGCAACGACGCGTGGTGGCCAGGTCGCCGGTGGGGTGGCGCGTCGCTCCAACACCCTGCGACCCTAGCCAGGTTGACTGATACGTAGCTCCTTCCAAACGCTAACAGTCAGTCGCCTCAGGAACACCCGTATCAACCAACCCTCAGCGTATTCGCACGGCGTAGCAGTATCAGAAGTCGCTCGCGGCAGCGGGTCGGCTTGCTAGGTGGAGAAGTCGGTGTAGATCTGCCGCGACTGCTGAGACTGCATGTCGTACGGGTGCGGCGACATCTGATCGCTGTAGTAAGGGTGCGGCGACGTGCGCGGGTAGTAGTGGTGCTGCTGCTGCTTGTGCGGATGCAGGCTTCGATGCACCTTCGGCTGCGTCGCCACGACAACCTGCGGTACTTCACTGTAGTATGTTCGCTCAGCACCTGCAGACGACAGCAGTGGCGTTATTATAATTAGGGTTAGGTAAGAGTAATTTTAATTTTAATTAGGATGTTTTAGTATTAGTTTTAGTTTTAGTAAGTGTGCCTAGTATTTTAATTTTGTGAAAAAAGAGCCCATTTGTGAATTGTGGACGCTGCAGTTTTTGGTAAAATAACCGAATAAGATAGTTTTGATATTAAAAAATGACAGTTACTGTGAAAAATATACAGTCTAGTTGTGAAAGTGAATGGGTCTAGTAGGCGTACCAAAATTTGGCCTATATGAAACCCTGAGAACATTTGGAGAGGAATGTGAGTACACATAGAGCATACAGACCTGTATTTACCTCAAATGTAGAATGAGAACTAACATCAAACAAATCTGATTACGCTCAAAGGAAACTTCAAATACAGACAAAAACGCCGCACCACGCGTAATTTGTTTCCATACCCTCCACATTATAGAACAACGAGCACTGCAATAAAAACCAGTGTCAACTAATCATCCTAATTGTATTCTGTCACTTAAGGCCCCCACACACGGTGCGGGCTGGCGTGCGCCGAATGCACGTGCAAAATATCTATTGTGTTTGATTTTTCTGGCTCAGCGCCGAATGCACACCGTGTGCGAGCTGGCTTACATGCGCAAATGGCGCGCGCACGTTTAGCTCAGCGTCGTAGGTGTGCCCCGAATGCGCACTGTGTGCAGGGGCCTTTACATAGCTCGAAATGACATTAGGTGCTACTCACCCGCCACGGTCTTGCTCGGGGGCTGCAGCTGGGTGCGCGGCCGCGTGGCGACATTAGCACTGCTAGGTGGTGCTGCGGTGCAGCGGTAGCGGCACACCAGCAGACCGGCAGCGAACAGCAGCACGAGCACGACGGGAATGACGATGATGAGCGCGAGTGGTATACCCTCCTCGTAGAGCGTCGGGCCTGCAACGACACAGCACAGAGTGTTACACACACACACACAACATATACGCACACACGCATGCATGAACGCATGCATGCACGCACGCACGCACGCACGCACGCAACACTCACACACATGCATGCACGCACGCACACACGCACGCACGCACGCACGCACGCACGCACGCACACACACACACACAACATATACGCACGCACGCACGCACACACAAACACACACACACATACACACAACATACACACAGCACAACACACACACGCACACAGGCACGCACGCACGCACACATACATACACACACACACAACCCATCAAGTCACTCCATGGTTCGTCTGTAAACCGTCAAACCTGATGTCAATCTGACACCATACAATCGCTTTTGCTACTCAGAGGAGCATAGGGCCTTCGCAACTGTGTTGCTTTGGTGTCCGGAATAAGCTTTGCCTGACAAAGTTACACACTGTTGAGTGTTGTGTTGGTGAAGGTGTTAGACCCATGCCGGAGAGATAAACCCATTTCTACAGCAGGTGTTGGCTAAAGCAAATTGGTATAAAATACCTTGCCTAAGGGAACAACAGCATCGGCCACGGTGGTACTTAAACTTCAGACTTTTCAGGCCTAAGTCAAGTGTGCTATCCACTAAACCACTGTCCCAATCCTCCACGCCTGACAAGCACATGCAAGCAAACACAGCGCACACATCCATGTCCACAAGTACACACTCAGACACGCTCACGTATATGCCTGCTTTCTTGGCATCATAACTACACCATTTTCACTTACTTAGCACTGTTAGGAATGCACTTTTGAAGCTATAACCATTCTCGTTTGCTCCCAGGCAGATGTACATCCCCGAGTCCTTTTCAGTGACACCACTTATCACCTGCAAACGAAGAAAACTAGCTCTTAGGCACGCGATTAGATAGCAACGTAGATGATTGAGCCAATGTAAGCAAATTTAAATTCATGACCAACGTTCGGTATCTTACTGACATTCAGCACTATTCATTATTTCTGCTTTCCCTGTTTCGTTCACATACATGTTGAACAGCTAGCTATACACATCCGTTTATAACATTAAGAAAATTAAAGCTGGCCAGCGAAATTTGCAACGTGGTAATCTTGTTAGACACAAACTTCAATATGCAGGCAGTCACATCTTACGAACGTGTGAGCACAGTGCAGGCACACTTACCAGTTTGTTGAGGTATGGTCCGTCTTCCTCCAGTTGCCGAATTTCTCCAGCTGGAAGGACCTTGTATTTGTCATTGCCAACTTCTAGGGTAGAGGTGACGTTCTCTCCCTCTTTCACCTCTTTCAACCACTGTAAGCATCGACAAATATTACGACCCTTCCCAACATTTTTTTGCGTTCTATCGCTACCTGGCACAACAATGAATTACTCCACTGCCTCTCCTGCTTTGTCATAATAAATCATTGTTGCTTAAGTGCCAGAGTTGAGCAATACTGTAGTCAACACCAGAACGTAAATATCGTGACCCACTTGCGCAACATGCCGCTACACAGCCTCTACTCAGCTCTCTGCGCGTGGCATGAATTTAAGTAGACTTGCTCTATTGTTCACTACTGGCTAGGGCGAATGCGCGTAGCCGGCTTGCACCTGCCTACCTGAACGTGAGGTTTCACGGCACTCTTCACCTTGCACTGGAAGGAGGCAGTGCCTCCGTACTCAACTGTGGTATTCACGGGATCCTCCCCCGTCATGAGTGGCTTCTCCTGCCGTACTCTCTCTGCAATAAACACCAGGGTGCGAAATTAACATCTGAGTCAGTCCGGAGTCAAATACTCCCTGATTTACTGTCGGACTCCTTGATTTGACATATGCAGGAGTCCGTGAGACTCCCTGAAAATTCTGCTATATCAACTAGCTCGTTCCAGAGCACGTCCTCACGGAATTACCGTATTTTTTCAGCAAATGTCCAAAGAAAATTTGGCAGACATGCAACTGCATGAATCTTCAAAATAAGCACATGCATTATTGTTAATATCTTTAGTCTTGCACTTCAGATTGCGGACTCCCTCATTTCTACCCTACACGCAGTGTCAGGTACGTGTTCCCGCTCAATTTCAGCACCGTTACAAACGACTTCTTTCCAATGCATTCACATAATTATCGTTCCTTATTCTTCCTCGTCACGCTTTTTAACAAAGCTCTTTTCTAATTCATCGTTTTTCACGACAGACAAAGAGGAATTTACAAACTTAGAACAATTAACTGCAGTAGTTGTGACGGATTAGTGTTATGAGCTCATGAACTTGCATGCAATGCACGCATATAGGCATACACACGTACATAAACACGCAGCCATGCACATACGTGCTGGTGGATACAAGTCTGATACCTCACACCTACCTACTACTTCTAGTGTGTATGTAGCGTTGATGGCACCATGGATGTTGGAAACCCTGCAGGTGTAAGTTCCACTATCTTCTATTTGTATGCTCTCCAAAACCAGAGTCCACCTACGATATGACAGAAGAGCAGTGTCACAACAAAGCAATTAAAATAATGCGCAGTGGGGAAAGGAAGGCTACTACCAAGCCTGGCTGTTACTATACCAAGCCTACTACTATACCCTACTACTATAGCAGTGGTTCTTAACCTTTTTTGAGTCATGGACCCCTTTGAGAATCTGGTGAAAGCTACGGACCCCTCACGAGAAAAATGCACATAAGTAAAAAAATGGTCACACGGACCACAGGTTAAGAACCTCTGTACTATAGTGTACTGTCACTCACCGACCACTCTGCTTGTCCTCATTGTTTAGGTGCAGCACCTGGTCATTCTTCAGCCAGACAATGTCCGGCGGGGGATTGCCCTTTGCCGTGCACTTTAGCCGCACGATGGTGCCTATCTTGTGCATCACGTGCTGAGACCGCGTCCTACCACTCTCAGTAAACTCTGGCTTAGCTGCACACAAATCACAGAGAGCACATTATATACACAGGATTCTGTTTCGCTAAGAAAAGATAACACGTTCGTTAACGTTAACGTAAATTTATGATGAATGAGGTTCTTTGTAATCATTGTAATCATTGTTTTTTTGTGTGGAAAGTATCAATCAGGATGATCCGCAATCTTTAACATCCTTTCGATTCAAAATAAAACATCAAATGAATTTCAGTAGTCTTCTCCCATTAATACCAATTGAACATTGTTAGCATAAACTTAATGCACTAGGTTCCATAAATCTTATTTGTTTCTCTTATATCTATTTCTCTATATAATTAACTTCTCTATTATTTCTCCCATAAATCTATAAAGTTTTCTCACCACCCTCTGCTGATATGTCGGGTGTGTCAGGCAATGATGGGACCATGTTCTCTGTTGGAGGAATGTACTTGTAGTTGTAGTCCCGATCATCATCGCCTGAAAGCAAGGACAGAACAGTAAGCCAACAGCACATCTCATACTCTGCTCATTCACTTCATATGCACTGGCCAGCATAGTATTACATGCATGCAATCCAGCCAGCACCAGCAATGCACGAACAATGTCATTATGAATATATATATATATATATATATATATTATATATAATATATTATCAAGAGTATAATAAATACTTATTTATACTAATATTCAAAAAAAATATACTAAATATTTATTAGCTCTTGATGTTATATATATATATGCATACATTGCCATATGGCGTCAGGTTATGCAGATATGTTTTAATCT
Source organism: Priapulus caudatus (assembly GCF_000485595.1). Taxonomy (NCBI): domain Eukaryota; kingdom Metazoa; phylum Priapulida; class Priapulimorpha; order Priapulimorphida; family Priapulidae; genus Priapulus; species Priapulus caudatus. Next base: position 343,688 of record NW_014577230.1, read on the forward strand.
GATCCACGGTAATGCTCTACTGAATAAATTTTACGAGACGAATGGCAGAATTCTAGGTAAGCTAGGCACTGTGAATGTAGAGGGGTGGACCACAAGATTATTTCATCTATGAAGGTAGTGTCTATAGAAAAAAGTTGAGAAAGTGGTGAATATGTTAATAGTGCTCGCATATTTGTTCGCTTTGTGTGTTTTTTTACATATGAAATACCATGGTCCTGTTTTACCCTCACTGCGACAGCCAGTAGGCAGATAACAGTGACTTGTGCACTTGCAAATGCCTATCATACAGAGTCAGAAACAGTAATAACAATAATAACAGCTCGCCAACAAACAAAGAACAGGCACTATAATCCGCAGCCTATATCTATCTGCCAGAGCAGAACGCAGCAGAACCCACTGCGATTACCTCGACACACAAACATCGGTTCTCGAACCTGTTTGTAGCTAGAAATCACAACTGACCGCGCTACAGAACGTTCCCATTAATATTGCTAGCAGTGTGCACTAGATGGCAGCACGTGCTCGACGTGGGCAAATTATATGTTACGCAGGCGCAGGTGCTAACGGCCACTTGTAGCGTGCCGACTTTAATGGTCCCCCCAGGCGAGGATCGCCATAAAGATTGAGTATAGACTGGAACCGGTGCTGTCACTTTAGAGTTAATTAATTATAGCCAGTGGTACTCGAAAACATGTCTGTACAAATACCCAGGAGCAGTCTATCGCAGGAGAGCCAAGTTGATGAGTTTCGGTACACTACCATAAATCTTCTGACACACGAATTCGCTGATTGTTAAGTACACAGCTCATATAATCTCGCATGTCCACTTGTTTTACGACCTTAGCCGTACAGCAAAACACCCCCCAGCTCACGCACTCTCGGTCTCCTTAGAGAACCTCCTGCAATCGCTCGTGTAAGTCTTGTGATTGCCTCTGAACCGTTTTACTTGTAAACAAACGCATTATACCGTGGACACGCAAAAAGTACGAGAGAAAATGATTTTTTTTATAGCAAATCATTAAGCGTAAATCCAACGGAATTGTTTGGTAGCATAACGCCACCTGAGAATACAGCGTAAAATACGTTGAAAATAATAACACAAGTTTTTTGTACACCGAGACATTTATTTAAATTACAGCCACGCACTTCTTCTAATCGTCGAATTGCCTTGCCATTTAGAATAACGACTGCCACTTACGCGATGTGCTCTGCCTCGGGGCCATCATAAAACTCTTCACGATACTTCTACAAAATTTCGACGTTCTCCAACGCAGACGAGCAAGGCAGCAAGCACAACGACACGCGTTACTTCCCCCCCCCCCCGCCGCAGTCTACAACCCATTCCACAGCGCCTCTCCACGCAGTACCTGTCATAAACGACAGCGGGTCACTTCGGGGAGAAGAGCCTTAAGGACGCTGAGTTTGTCTCAAATTAACTCGTCAATTGCGGCTAATTTCGACTAGATTTACTGTACTCAAATTGCTGAGGTGTCCTCGAGGCTCTCAGAGAACTTCAGTAAGAAGCGTAAACCAGTTCTTGACTCGGCCCAGGCAATTAGTCTTAAGTTATCTACGTCAACAGAATCGGCCATCATCATCAACCTCTCCAGTCAACCACGCGGGGATCAACGCGCTATCTAGATGGACACCTCAAGTACGTGGTGGCACGAGTTTGTGCGAGAAGCGAGAAGGTGGTGGAAGTCTGCGTGGACGCTGCCAACTTGCTGCTCTCTTTGTGAGAGTTCTGTTGGGTGGAAGAGGTGGTGGTGGTGGTGGTGGGCAGTAGAGTCGCATGGTGGTGGTGGTGGGGGGACTTCCTTACGCCCAGCCCACCGATAGGAATGAGCAAATGCGATTAAGGAATGCATGTATTTACCTGCCGAAACGACACTGACAATACTGCAAACGCTCCCCGAATCCGTGAAAAACGCAGCGAGGAAGATCGGAGAAAGTGAGACACATAGCGAGAGAGAGAGCGCGAGAGAGCGAGAGAGAGAGAGAGAGAGAGAGAGAGAGAGAGAGAGAGAGAGAGAGAGAGAGAGAGAGAGAGAGAGAGAGAGAGAGAGAGAGAGAGAGAGAGAGAGAGAGAGAGAGAGAGAGAGAGAGAGAGAGGAAGACAGAGGGAGGTGAGAGGCTAACTGGCAGGTTTTAAGCATATACGTCGGTAGAAGAAGCTGAGCGCGCGTGACACTCGCTGTTATTCATGTGAAACCTTCGGCGCACTGGCAATACTGCCTCTTCCTCACCATCCCAAGCATAGCGGGGGTTCACGCACATGCCGAAATAACGAGAACTGAAGATAGTGTTACGACACACAATGCATCACGCACCACGGTCGCGCTCAGGAACCCCAACACGCACGCAGCACTGCACGCAGAGCAGCCACGCACAGCATGGTACATAAAACGAGCTTGAGCGATAGTGGCGAGTTGATTCATCGAGTTGTCAGTAACCCTAACGCGACTCTAAAACCGCGTTGCGATGTTTAAAGTCAAACGAATTTGTTGGCACGGGCATCATGTGACGCGTGGGAAGGACGGGCCAGGGGGGCTCGCTGCTGGGGTGGTGGGTTTTGCTACTGGTTCATGCTCGACATTTAGCTGGATGTTGGCACTAGTAACCGAGGCGATAGCCGAATAAGCTAACTGGAGATTGCGTTAACATGCGGACGGAAACGTTGCGTGCGTAGTACGAACATGACACGCGCAAAAGTGGAAAATTACGAAGTTTGAGGCGACAAACGGTCGCTGATATAATGGCATCACTTTGCGTCCGGCTCGCGGCGAAAGTCGTCGCTTTGCATAGCTCGTCCGCCGCGCCGACAAACGCCATTATTCCGCAGATGTGATTAATGATGCGCATATTTTCGGCTGCAATTGAAATTCACGGCTCGCAGCGGATGCTGCGTGCTGCATGGCAGGCGTGCCGCGTCGTGTGCGCCTCAGCCTCTTACGGCGGGGCGCGATAACATACGCTACTATGATGGAAGATAGTATGCGGCCGGCGGGCGGCGGGGGGCGGTGCGGCGATGCGACGGGGGGCGGCCGGCGCAGGCGATGACAGCGTGCGGTTTGTGGAGACCCGTGATGGTCTCAGCATTCATCAACTTCATCTGCGATCATAAAGCGGCTCTGCGCGCTGGCTCGGGGGGCCGGCCGATGTAGGTCGGCGATGAATAAGCTTGGGATTTCTTTGAAAAGCGCTAGCGGGCTGATGTTGTTATCCCGCAGCGATTCGCGCGATCTTGGCATGGCCAATCAGCGGGCCATCTGCGCATACTCTTTGCGGGGCGCGATGAATGAGAGCTGGTCGTTGCATCCGCGCCCCCCCTTAATATATGCAGAGTTAAACAATCCGAACATCCTCGTAATGGGAGCAGTCACATGCTTCAATGGAAAGCCGCGTGCGTGCGGTTTTCACGAAACCTTCTATAAGCTGAGAAACTCCCGAGCGGGAGATTACAACGCGACGCACGCACGGCACGCAGCACGGGCACGCAGCACGCACGCACGCAGGACGCCACGGCACGCTTTGTGTTTTTTGGAGCCATTTGCGAAACACATTCATGGTTATCGTATTATTAATACCGTCGCCTTGCCTCGCTGAGTCGACCGCATACCAGTGCGCGCCGTGTGCACAACACCACGCGCGCAACCGCGCCACCATGACACAAGACGCGCGAGGAGCACACCACCCCATCACGGAACACGCGGAACACATACACACACACACACCACACACACACAATCAGCACACATACACACAACGACGCACGCACGCACGCGACGACGCACGCACGCATCGCACGCGACTTCACTAATGTTAAAGTAGAGCGATTTGTTGCGCAGCCAAGCAGCAGTCGAGCGCGGCTTATTGTACTAGTCGCTCAATTATGGAATGACAACGGTCCGCAGCGGCGGCAATAATCATGACTGTCGTCTGCGCCCGTGTGGAATAGCGACGACGACACACCGTACGTGTGGCGGCATGTAGCCGCCGGACACGCGCGTAAACGTGTGCAGGCGGACACACGCCTTACGGCCTTACTCATCGGCCGGCTCCAAACCGAATTCGTACGCAATACGGTAGTACGGATCGACAGCGGTTATGCGAATAATGCAAGGTTTAACCGATATGCGGCATGCGCCAGCAGCTCAAATATATTTATTCTATAGCGGCTTCGACGGCGCTCTGGCGTGTTGTGCCAGTATTGTACGTCGCTGCACTAATTGTATATGATATGATGATATCAAGATGATGCAAGATGATCAAGATGACTCTCACGGCACCCCAGACGGCAGCCACGGGGTGAACGTTACGCGGCGGCGAATTCCGCACGCTATCGTGCGATATCAATGTCCGCGCAAGACAAGATAGCCATTTTTATATAACGATAATGATTTAATGGCATCTGTCATGCCTGAATCGTCGTCGGGCATCAGGTGGCAGCAGTTGAGTTACTGCGCCGCTGATTGAGTGGAGCAGCGACGACGTGCCGAGAGAATGGCCGGCCAGTGTTATGGCCCAAGGCGCTGGATTATCGGAGGTTTCTTGCGATGCCGCGAGGGTGTTTAAATAATCGGATTATGTAGTTAATGAGGCGAATTAGGCCGCGAGTAATTAGTGTGGCGTCATTGGGGGTAGCGCGCGGTGTTTTATGTGGGCAGCGGGGTCGATAACACAGCGGAAAGGCTGGCGGGATAAGAAAACGGTAATCAAATAATGAATTGCACCGAATAACAGCGATTCAATAAACTTTTCCTAATGGGAAATACGCTCGCGACGAGGAGCAGCTGGACTGCCAATAATTTATCGTCGCAAAAGCAAACAGTTAGGCAATGAGCTAAACGCGGTGATAACGCGCAAACAAGGAAACACAACGCTAGCGGTGACGGATCGATGACGTGCGGCTACTACGATAACGAACCCGCAAAACCTGCACTGACTCACCGCGCGTCGCGGAGCGAACATCCACCTATCAATAGTTTATACGTGAGAGAGGGAGAGGAGCGGATAGAGATTGTGGGAATAGGGGTGAGAGAGATGGGAGGGGAGCGAAGGAGCGCGAGTGATAGAGGGAAGTGAAGAGAAAGGAGGGGGACAGAGGGAAGGGGAGGGAGAGTGAGTGATAGAGCGGAAGTGAGAGAGAGAGAGAGAAAGAGAGATGAAAACAGTGTAGGATGAGAGCAGTCGCAGCACATGATGACGTAGCGCATAAACTTTACGCACACGCGAAAAAACGAGGCGACGCCGCGGCCGTTCGATTGCCGTTTAAATTTACATCGGCACTCTTAGACTATCGTCTGCTCGTCGTCATACATCTATTAAAGTCATGTCCATCACGACTGTCGCGAACATGATGAAGTCAGTAGCGATGCAAGGCGAAGCTGGAGCAGCAGCAGCAGCAGCAGCAGCAGCAGCAGCAGGAGGAGGAGGTGGAGGAGCAGAGGCAGCGGCGGCAACATCACCATCATCATCATCATCATCATCATCATCATCACCACCATCATCATCATCATCAGCAGCAGCAGCAGGCAAGGCGACGTTGTGCCGTCGACAGTATAGACAAGCCGACGTGTAGCAGACGGAATGCGTGTTTATTACCGTTCGCTAGCCCGACGCAGTCGTCGTCGCCGCCGCTGTCGTCGCCGTCGTCGTCGCCACCGTCGTCGTCGCCGGGCGCATAACGGTTAATTGTTACGCTCTAATATTTACCCAGCGTATATTTCTGCGGCGCCGCGCTCCGGCGCGTTTTGTCAGCTGCGTTTATGCAAATCGTCAGCCATTAATGAAATATCGATCCCGCACTGCGATATGACGCCAAGCACGGGCCGGCGATCGTGCGCGCAGAACCACACGCCACATGGCAATTAACACACACGCACGCACGCACGCACGCACGCACACACGCACGCACGCACA
>NW_014577230.1:349634-364634 GCF_000485595.1 Priapulus caudatus
TGGATGTATAGGCGCTATACTGGTTTTCGTTATTGGCATCAGTCCATAAGATAATACAGGAGTGTAACAATGTTGTCAATCAGTCCTGTAATAAGTATTAGAACTTATGCTCAAAAGCACGGAAGGCGCTGAATAATTAATTATTCCTTGCTTTACGTAGAGGAAGCACTATCAACGAAAACTTGGTGCTTCCGATTGCTCGTGATTGTATGGATGTGTCGAGAAATTTTCAACCATGTGCCGTATCACAACCACACATAAGACGTACCGCTAGATAAACATAAGAAGCGTCCCGACATGGTGTGTGGACAGGAGACACAGAGAAGACACCGAGAGAGACGGTCAGGAGACAGAGAACAGTAGACGGAGGGGAGAGACAGGGACCAGGCGAGGGGAGAGAGACGGACAGTGGCGACGGACAGAGGAAGTGAGGAGAGACAGAGCAACACACAGTGGAGGCGACACAGGCGAGAGGGGGAGGGAGAGAACAAGGCACTTGAAGCGTATCAACTGTAGAGCAACACCCGCCGCCATTGGCGAGTACACTTGACACATAAATTATATAGTGGTATATATTTTATGTGTCAGTTGTACGGCATGGCGTGGCGCGTGTGCTTTACGAGTTGTCGCTTGAATTAGTGCCTGTGGGAGAAGACGGCGAGAGAGAGAACAGAGCGAAATACACAGATCGTATCAGAAGGCGTGCGCGCACACACAAAAACGCCAGCTGTGCACATTGTGCTATGGCCCTATGCCTTTACTTAACGCAACACGACATTCGTAGACAACATGCGTACACAAACAATTCTGTCTTGCACATAGGCAATGTCTGTGGCTCGTCTCCTCAAGCCGCGCGCTGCCAAGGTTGTTATTATCGCATTTGCTTTATGAAGAAATAATTTAACAGAGAAATGCCGTGTGCCTGCGTTGAGGCGTGACGGGAGCGAACGAGGCGGTACCCCAGCGACACGTACGACCAGCGACGCCTTCGCGAGCCGCTGTCTCGTACTGCCCGCTTTCGCATGTCTCGTCCTCATTCAACCTTCTTACAGATGTTGTTCCCCTTGAGAATTTATGTCGTCGTCATTTACTAAAATAATGGGGTTGCCTCGGCTCCGAGGCGGCGCCCAGTTGCGGGATGGCGCCGCAGCGAGGGCCCGTGCGCATAATTAGTTTGGGGGGAGAGCCTGGGTTACTCCGTAATAAAAGTTTCTCCGCGACGGCTCCAGTAACTTATGTCATTGCAGCACAGCAGGGACAGCTCTTGGTACTCTCGGATATACCTCAACTGGCGAAAGCTGTCGTTGTCACCTTCCAGTATTACAATAAGCATGTAGGAGGCAGAGCGCGAACGAAGTGCGCATCATTCATTTCCGCGTGAATGCTAACTTACATCGACATGTTCTCATACTAACTGGAAGAAAAAATGTAGCCTCCCAAGCCGGGCTAATTTGTTCCACAATGTAAGTGACCAATGCATATAGTAGCTTTTCTTGAAATGGTCCTACGTCATCTCATAGTAGTAACAATGGAAGACCGCAGAGGAAGCAGTGCGTAAAATCAAAACAATAACATTCCCACACAATATCGATAATTACCAATGAGTGTCATAACATGAAAGCATCGCAAACAACTGTTACGATTCAGCCATTTCTATGACAGCAGCAAAGATAAGTTACACAGACGTCACGTCTAACATTTCTTCATTTGGGCATTGGAAATTCTATTGCACAGGAGTGTACGGGGAGGTGTGTGTCGACCAGGGAAGGCTAGGTGTGTCGGCCATCCATGCAAGACTTCCACAGCTACGGTGCAAAGGTCGTTATACAGCAGTGTTCTATATGAATGATGACGCTCGCGCTGATGCGACCGAAAACGTACGCTAAAGCTAACGACTTTCTTCAACAACGCCTGTTCTGGGCAGCACGCGCACAGTGGGTAAACGCAAGCTAGCCGCGGGTATTGCCAAGGCACTTGGAAGGTTTCAACTGTAAACACACGCCGCGCCGATTGCGCGCACCTGAGCACATAAATATACTATTATGTTAATTTATTTTATTTATTTATTTATAATCATTTATTTATTATATAATATAATAAACATGATATAGTATATATTAGTGTCAGTGTGCGCGCAATTGGCGGCGGCGTGTGTTTACAGTTGAAACGCTTCAAGTTGGCCTGTGGGTATTGCCCTACGTTATACTGGTTGGCCCTATTCGCGTTGCGTATTGTCTGCTTATTGCTGGAATACGCACACATGACGCACATATCAGCCCGGAATACAGCCATTCACCGCGAGCTGATCTACGTAGTCAATGACGACGCCTATCGCATCGGCCGTGGGTATGTGGCTGGCTACCTTAAAATTGTCCTAAAACTCTCGCAAGGAAGAACGCAACGGTCAAATGCATGACGAGCGCGAGCGACATCGAGAACGAGTGAATGCGAGCGCAAGAGCGAGTCGACACACGACAGTCCACACACCACCCACGCAGCGCACGCGCCCTCACTGCCACACCACACACCACACGGCACACACGACACACACACGGCACTGGGCAGATAGCACACACACACAAACCACACACACACACAGACATAACACTCATTCGAGGCACACCGTCGGTGTGTACGTCGAGCTGGGCGTGGTCGTCTTCGTGCTGTGCAGGTAGACTGTGCCTGCGTGCGTCTTCAGCGTGCACAGCTAACACCACGTCGCTTATGAAGCAAAACAATCGCAAGCTATTGAGGAAAAGGCGTGGACTGGCCGCGCGCTTGGTGTAACTGTGTATGCACTGCCGATTATCATATAAGCAGAGCTAACACGGTGCTTACGGTAGCAGGGTCCAAAGGGGAAGGAGAAAATTGGCAAAACCTATTAGAGATCCAAACGAAAACGCCATTAAACCATTCTACTTCCCACGTGTAACCGCAACGGCCCGGAACTGACTGGCATGAAGAACACGTTTCTCTACATCAGCTTCAGCATTTCTCATTCATCATGTTCTATGATAACTTCATCAGCAAGCACTAAAACACTTTCACTCACATACCACTTCACCAACACAATTACACAAGACAAACGACACAGTGCCGTTGAAAATGTTGCAATTGCTTAACAATATTTCGGACATTCATCGTCAGCCAACTGTGCACAACACACAGCTGTTTCTGACAGGAAAGTCTAAGAACCTAATCGATGCCGTGCTTCAACAAGACATGCACGGCGACTGTCTATATGAACGCTTCAGAGATATGTTGTTAGACGTAATTAAACTTTCTACGAATGTTATCAGTCATTTTGCGAACTGAAATGTACAGAAATGTATTGTGACGTCATGTTATTGAATACATTGAATACATGAATACATTGAACTACATGAATACATGAATACAATGAATACATGAATACAATTGAATAGCATGAATATCATGAATCATGAATACATGAATACATTGAATAACATTGAACTTGTCAATGATTTTAATACATTTTCTACTGCATTCTTGTACAACGTTATGGAGCCGAAGCTTGCCCTACTTTCTACAGTATATTGTCTTCTTATAATATAAATGAAATTCTTTCCTACCGTGCTGCAACCTGCATTGTATATGTCGTCAGACGACGTGAAGAACTGAAATGGACTGGGTCAGTGTGATAAAGCACGGGCCAGCAAACATTGGTCACTGCGTTAGGGCTACCAGTGAGCGCTTAATCCGCCACTGAGCCGTAGTAATGCTCATCATTCATGTTGTCGTACTTGCAGTAGTCCATTCTACACTAATAAAACAAGCAATAAATATGATCATAAAAGAATGGCATGCTGTCTTACTGCAGGCAAAGACCTGCTCACATTTTCACTGCTTACTTCGTCGCTGATGTCAAGTTACGGAAACGTCTGACGTATATTTCATCTTTATCATCGCACTAACACGGCGTCGCTTGTGTATGGGAAATCGTACCAGCTTGACTCAATAAGTGCGCTCGATACACCGCAATAGGCAACGTCGCTTGCTTACAGCACATTTAGGCACAGACGATTGATAGTACGGCATCTTCAATTGAGTTCCATCAACTACCCCTCCACCACCGTCGAGTGCCGAGCGCTCACTCCGTATGAAGTGTTAACTACACTCTACAGTCTACTGTATCCGTGTCGGACAGTTATGGAGGAATGCCGCCTGTATATCATCCATGCAACAAGCTCACATGGGCTACATATCTGTATTACCGTAATCGAGTCAACAACCCGTTCAGCGGCAGTTTCAGGCTTCTGCTGCAACGCTTGCGGCAATTCTGCGGCAATTGTGCGCATTCTTGTAACGCGCACGTCTAACTACTGAACATGGCATTTATAGTGTGCTGATGGAACTGATCATACAACGCCAGTCACGGTTTAAATACTGCGTAAGTTGGCTCGCGTCCATATTCAATGCTTTTCTATAACTCATAGACAACTCAGTACGCTCATTAGATAACTCATAACTCATCAGATAACTCATGACCATAGATAACTATCGACTGCATAGACAACTTTGGTTTGTTGTAGACGTTATATCCATCGGGCGCTGTCATGCCTGCTGATTTCTGTTCTAGTATTGTTGCCTCTGTTTCTTTATCCTTCACTTGCTCCTTCCTCCATGCATCTCTTTCATCGCGTTCTAACCCGCTTGCCCCCCCCCCCCTTTGTTCCTACTTGCTCACTTTGTTGCCGGCCAATGAATGTTTGTACTGTTTCTCTATACCGGACGCCGACCGCTGCGCACACTCCGAATGGAAACTTTAGCTGAGATGACAATTGGTGAACCTGACCAGGCGTTTTGTTCGTCCATTATACGGTCCAAGTCTATCGTCGTCGCATTGATTATCCAGCGGTCGGTCTTTGAATCACTTCATCGGTCAAGTCGCATCGGTCAGTCCATCGGTCGTCCATCGTCAGTCATCGGTCAGTTCCATCTGTCAAGTCCCAAAATCACTCCAAGTGCGTAGTCAGCAATCCGTCAGTCCATCCGTCGTCCTACTCCGTAAATGGTCCATCCGTCGGTCACAATCGTCGGTCCCATTCCGTCAGCTCCATTACGTCAGTTAATCATCGCAGTCGCATCGGTCAGTCCAATCGTCAGTCCATCCGTCAGTTTATCGTCAGTCATCCGTCAGTCTAAGTCCGTCAGCGCCAGTGATCAGTCTATGCGGTCAGTCCATTGACAGTCCAGCGTCAGTCCATGCCGTCAGTGTACATTGATTAGTGCCATCGTTGTTGGTGCTGTGCGTGACAGCTGACCGGTGGAGACCGTCGTCAGCCATGGCGCCGTAAATGGCTCAATTACACGACAATTGTCCATCACCTCTGTCTCTCGCTCTCTTCTCTCCTTTCCTTCTCTCTCTCGTCTCTCTCTCTCTCTTCTCTGCATCTCTCATCTCTCTCTCTTCTGTGTGTGTGTGTGTGTGTTGTGTGATGTGTGTGTGTGTGTGTGTGTGTGTGTGTTGTACATACACGCACACACACACACACACACACGCACGCACGCACACACGCACGCACGCACGCACGCACGCACACACACGCACACATAAAACCAGCTGAGCGCTAGTCGGGCCGAGTTGGTTCACCTCGATTGTCAGTAACCCTAACCGGCCGCAACTCTAACAACCGCGCTTACGCGGATGTTTAGTCAAACCAATGTTGCACGGCATCATGTGACGCGTGGGAGAACGACGGCACAGCGCGGGGCTGCCTGCTGGGGGTGGTGGCGGTTTGCTCACGTTCATGCTCGAACATTTAGCTGGATTTCGGCGACTAGTAACCCGAGCGATCACGCCGAATAAAGCTACTGGCAGATTGCGTTAACATCGCCGACGAAACGTGCGTGCGTGTACGCAACATGACAACGCGCACAAAGTGGAAAAAGTTACGAGTTTGCGCGCGACAAAGACGTCGCTGATATATGGCATCACTTTGCGTCGGCCCGGCGGCCACAAGTCGGTCGACATTTGCATACTCGTCGCCGCGCCGACAATACGCCATTATTCCCGCAGATGTGATTAATGATGCGCTCATTTTCGGCTGCAATTGAAATTCACGCTCGCGCGGATGCTGCGTGCTGCATGGCCGCCGCCGTGCCCCGCCGCTCGGTGTGCCGCACCTCAGTACCCCTCTTACCGGGCGCGCATCACAATAGCTACCTATCTGGAAGATAGATGGCGCCCGGGCGCGCGGCGGGAGAGGCGGTGCGGCCGAATGCGACGGCGGGGCGGCCGCGCGCAGCGATGACAGCGTCGGCTTTGTGGGAGACCCGCTGATGGATCTCAGCACTTCATCAAACTCATCTGCGATCATAACAGCGGCTCTGCGCGCTGGCCGGGGCCAGCCGATGTAAGCGTCCGATGAATAGCCTTGGGATTTCTTTGACAAAAGCGCTAGCGGCCGCTGATGTTGTTATCCCGCCAGCGATCGCGCCGACCTTGGCTCGCCACATCCACGCGCGCCATCTGCGCCAACTCTTTGCGAGGCAGACGGATGAATGAGAGCTGGGTCGCTTGCATCCGCCCGCCCCCCGCCCCCCTTATATCAGAGTTACAACCAATCCGCCCAATCCTCGTAATGGGAGCAGTCACATCGCTTCATGGAAAACACGCGTGCGTGCGTTTTCACGAAACCTTCCATAAGCTGAGAAACTCGAGGCGGGAGAATTAACACCGGCGCACGCACGCACGCACGCACGCACGCGCACGCACGCACGCACGCACGCACGCGCGCACTAATCGTTAAAGTAACGAGCGATTTGTCGCACACGCACGCAGCGCACGCACGCGGCATTATTGTAGCTGTCCATCAATTATGAATGACAACGGTCCCGCAGCGGCGGACAATAACATCATGCTGTCGTCCTGCGCCGTGTGCAATAGCGACGACGACACACGTACGTGTGCGCGCATGTACGCCGCCGCTGACACGCGCGGTAACACGTGTGCAGGCGACGACACACGCTTACCTACCTCATCGCGCCGGCTCCAAAACCGAATTCGTACGCAATCCGGTAGTAACGGATACGACACGGTTATGCGAATAATCGCAAGCAGTTTAACCGATATGCGCGCATGCCCAGCAGCTACACCTATATTTATTCTATACGCGGCTTCGACGGCGCTCCTGGCGATGCTTGCTCGCCAGTTATTGTACGCGCTGCACTAATTGTATATGATATCCATGATATCAAGATGATCAAGATGATCAAGATGACTCTCAACGCCACGCCCACGACGGCAAGCACGGGTGCAACGTTAACGCGGCGGCGAATCCCGCACGCTATCTGCATATCAATGTCCCCGCGCAAGACACAAAGATAGCATCTTTAATAATAACGATAATGATTTAATGGGCATTGTCATGCTGATCGTCGGTCGGCATCAGGTGCAGCAGCTTGAGTTACTGCCGACCGCTATTGACGTCGGAGCAGCGACGGACGCCGAGAGAATGCCGGCCAAGTGTTATGCCCCAAGGCGCTGGATATCCTCGCACGTCTTGCGATGCACGCAAGGGTGTTTAATAATCGGATTATTAGTTAATGAGGCGAATTAGCCGACAGTAATTAGTGTGGCGTCATTTGGCGGGGTAGCGCGCGGTGTTTATGTGCGGACGGCGGTTCCCGCTAACACAGCGGAAAGCGCTGCGGAGATAAGACAAACACGCCGATAATCAAATAATCGAAATTCGCCACCGAATCAACAGCGATATCAAATCAAACGTCTTCCTAATGGAAATATACGCTCGGCGACGACGGGCCAGCAGCTGCGACTCAATAATTTATCGTCGACCAACAGCAAACAGTTGGCAATGAGCTATAACGCGGTGATAAACGCGCCAAGAACAACACAACGCCCTACGGTGACGGATCGATCGACGTGCGCGCTACCTACCGATAACGACCGACGGCAAAACCTGCACTGACTCCCACCGCAGCTCGCGCGAACATACACACCTATACAATATGTTTATACTGAGAGAGGGGGAGAGCGAGGGATAGAGTGTGGGATAGGGAGTGAGAGAGATGGGAGGGGGAGGCGAGGGAGCGAGAGTGATAGAGCGGAAGTGAGAGAGAAGGAGGGGGACAGAGGGAAGGGGAGGGAGAGTGAGTGATAGAGCGGAAGTGAGAGAAGAAGAGAGAGATGAGAAGAGCGACGAGAGAGAGAGACCGGAGAGGACGAGAGAGACAAGAAAGAGAGATCTGAAAACAGTGACTAGGATGAGAGCTAGTCGCAGCGCACATGATATGATCCGTCGCCGCTGAAAAACCGCGAAGCGACACCGCGAGACCGTTCGATTGCCGCTTTAATTATATCGGACTCTCTAGACTATCGTCTGCTCGTTGTCACTACATCTATTAAGTCATGTCCATCACGACTGTCCTGCGACATGATGAAGTCCAGTAGCGATTGCTAAGGCGCAGCTGCATCCAGCAGCAGCATGCAGGAGGAGGAGGAGGTGGAGCGGAGCAGGAAGGCAGCAGCGCATCATCCATCATCATTCCATCGATCATCATCATCACCATGACACCATCATCATTCCATCATCATCGATCAATTCTCACCACCATCATCAATCAGCAGCAGCAGCAGCAGGCCAGGCGATGTTGCGCCGTCGAAGTATAGGACAGCCGACTTATGCCAGGACGGAATGTCAGAGGTCCTCCGTGTTTATTACGTTCGCTAGCCGACGCCGCTGTCGTCGCCGCCGCCTGTCGTCTGCCGTCCGTCGTCGCGGGGCGCATGACGGTTAATTGTTACGCTCTAATTATTTACCATGCGGTATATTTCTGCGTTGGGCGCCGCGCATCCGTGCGCGTTTTTGTCAGCTGGCGTTTATTGCAAATCGTCAGCAATAATCGATCCCGCACTGCGACCTATTGACGCCACAGCACGGGCCGCGCGACGTAGCGCGCAGATACCACCCCGCAACATGGCAATTTAACACCACGCGCACAGCACGCACGCAGCACGACAAACACAATCAACACAACAACACACACACACACACACACACACACACACACACACACCACAGAACGAGACGAGAGAGAGAGAGAGAGAGAGAGAGAGAGAGGGAAAGAGAGAAAGAGAGCGAGAGACAGAGGTGATGACAATGTCGTGTAATTGAGCCATTACCGTGGCGCCATGGCTGACCGACGGTCTCCACGCGTCGCTGTCACCGCACAGCAGCAACAACCGATGGACTAATCAATGAACTGACGGATGGACTGACCGATGGACTGACCGATGGACTGACCGATGGACTGATCAATGGACTGACGGATGGACTGACCGATGGACTGATCAATGGGCTGACGGATAGACTGACGGATGGACTGACCGATGGACTGACGGATGGACTGACCGATGGACTGACCGATGGACTGACGGATGGACTGACCGATGGACTGACGGATGGACCGACGGATGGACCGACGGATGGACCAACGGATAGACCGACGGATGGACTGACGGATGGACTGACGGATGGACTGACCGATGGACTGACCGATGGACCGACCGATGGACTGACCGATGGATTGACCGATGAACTGATCAAAGGACCGACCGATGGATTAATCAATGGACCGACCGATAGACTGACCGATAGACTGATCAATATATGGACGAACAAACGCTGGTCAGTTTCACCAATTGTCATCCTCGTAAAGTTTCCATTCGGATTTGCGCAGCGGTCGGCACGCAGCGCATGTAGGTATAACATATATGAGTATGCTAAAATTTACATTTAGACTGAAAATACCTGTAAATGCTTGACCGAGTGCATGAGGAGAGCACATGAATTCCGGAATGGTTCCCGTTAAAGTTGATAAACCTCGCAGCTAAATGCATATAGGCCTATATACCTACTGCGAGCTTGCATATGTTTCAAAAATTCACTACAACTCATTTGTATTGCTGCTTTCATAATATTTCTTCTCAAACTCAAAACGAAATTACTTCTCCTACGAACGTAGCACCACAGTGACGTTTACACATCCGGGACACAGCGGAGCGATCGGCTCGATTCATTAACAGTTCCTTTCTATGATAAAACTATGATGTTATAATTCATTATTCGATGTTTATTCAGTACAAAATTTTGAAATTTGTTTAAATCATATCGTTATCTATATTACTTATGCAATCAGGAAACAAATAGGCCTATAGTGTTTTCCTTCCAGGAACTATTTGCGCTAGCGTAGGGCTACTGCTAGCTGTGTACTGCAAAACCGCGTCCGACAGAGTTGTCAAAATAGTCAACTTCGGAGCACATTTCTGGCTCAATGAGAACATTTCGTGATGTTTGCACACTGCAAGTATGCTTACAGTAGGTCTATAAGAGCTTTTTGTTGCGAGGTTTATCCGTTTTAAGTCGCACTGAATGTTTTCATGCAAAGCGTGAAGTTATAATAAACGCTCGGCTGTTTTTGTAAGGAAGACATCGCGTATTGTTTAGTCAATGCGATTAGTGAAACGCGGTCTGGTTCCCCGAATCATTTAAAACCAATGAGTAAGGCATCAACGCCATTACAAGAATTTCGACAACATGAGAAAATAAAGACGATCAAGCGTAGACGGCGTTACAGTTTGCTACCAACGCAGAACAAAAACAAACACTACGGCCGCGGTAACACAAATATAGAAGCCATTATTTACAGTTGATGAGTGGGAGGTATATACGGAGGGACCACAATTAATCATGTATTATTCTCACATTAATCCGCCCGGTGTATGGCGTCAGCTAACCCTGCCCCCATAAGGCAGCAACTGTATAGATAAACGAGAGCACAAAATGGAGCCACAGCTGGTGCCATGTGAAGGGTTGAAAAGATCCCGCGTATAGTATCCAATGGCAGCGATTATAAATGCAGCTCACCTCTCAACAGCTCCCCTGCACCTGCTGCCGTACAGACTATAGAACGTTTAATCACCTCATCAATAGTATATGGAAGATGCCTCCTATCCGCACATTGTCTGCTAGCATAGGGGGTCGATATAGCTTGTTGCAGCGAGAACGCTACCTGACCTATACGCTCGAGTAGAATGAATACTAGAGCGGTCGCAATATTGTGTGAATATGGTTACCTGGCACTCACCGCATCTCTTGGTGCTGTTATAACAGCGGCAACCCCATAGAGATCACTTAGTTGTG
The DNA here is from genome assembly GCF_000485595.1 of Priapulus caudatus. Classification (NCBI taxonomy): domain Eukaryota; kingdom Metazoa; phylum Priapulida; class Priapulimorpha; order Priapulimorphida; family Priapulidae; genus Priapulus; species Priapulus caudatus. The sequence continues at coordinate 360,821 of NW_014577230.1, forward strand.
GCAGCAACCCACATCTGTGCAGATTGAATCCCAAGTGCGTTCCCCTCGTAATATTGTCAAGCTTGTGTGGCAAGTGTGGCCTGTCACGATAATTAACCTTACGCTCGCGCGGGGGGGGGGGCGTGGCCGAGAGCCGGCCGCTTTAACAGCCCCACCCACTGCCAATTATTCATGGGCCCACGCGCTAGCTCGCACATAGCAAGCAGCACCCCTCCACAATGACAACATACACGCACACACACGCACGCACACACGCACGCACGCACAGCGGGTTGAAGAAGGGAGGGGACAGTCTAGCGTCACATGACAGCATCCATTGTTCTACACCGGTAACCCGGATGAACTATCCGCCTCTAGAAATAGACTGCGAGATGTCACAATAAGGGTGATATTCCCCCGGTGACCCCCCCTGGCACCTTGTTACATCTCCATCAACTTCCCTCACGATTACGCATTTTCAGTGAAACGTTGAAATGAGCATGCCAAGATACACAGCATGCATGCCCGGAAGCAACAAAATAGCGTTTGAAGATTAAATAACCACATGGCACATTTCACGCTGAATAAACACGCGCGTGAAGGGCTTCGTTGCCATGCAGCCGATGCAGCTAAGGCAATATTATTATTTCGTTACGTCATTTCACGCACACGCCTTTTAAACGCAAACACGACTTTGATAATCAAATTACGGTGTAATTAAACTTATTCACTCAAGTACCTCGTGAGAGTAGGAAAGTGGTGGTGGTGGTGGTGTAAGTACATTCGTGCTGTATTATAATCCAGCGCTTCCTTTGCGTGGCGGTGCATGTCTCTGCTCTAAAAATGCGCGTGTGCGTGCGTGATGGGAGAGGGGAGAAATCTGACGAAGAGGAGAAGACGTGATGGACAGGAGGAGTGTGCAGGCGAGCGAGAGAGAGAGAGAAAAAAAAGAGAGAGAGAGAGAGAGAGAGAGAGAGAGAGAGGAGAGAGTAGCGACAGAGAGAGAGATAGAACTCTAGAAGAGAGAGAAGAGAGAGAGAGAGGAGCGAGAGAGAAGAAGAAGAGAGAGGAGAGAAGGAGCGAGAGGCGAGAGGAGAGAGATAGAGACATAGAAAAGAAGAGAGAGAGAGAGGAAGAGAGAGAGAGAGAGAGAGAGAGAGAGAGTAGAGATAGATAGATAATAGATAGATAGAAAGAGGAGAGAAAGAAAAGAGAAAGAAGAAAGAGAGAAAGAGAGAGAGAAGAGAGAGAGAAGAGAGAGAGGAGAGAAGGAGAAGAGAGAGAGAGAGATAGATAGATAGATAGAAGAGGAGAGCGAGAGAGAGAGAGAGAGAGAAGAGAGGAGAGAGAGAGAAAGAGAAAGAGAAAGTAGAGAAGAGAGTAGAGAGAAGAGAAAGAGAGAGAGAGAGAGAGAGCGAGAGAGAGAACGATTTAGATACAAACACAGACAGAGAGGGGTAGAAGAGGGGCACGCTGTGGCTATGCGATCACCAGCATCCATCTGCGCGTACTTCAGCCTCTGTTGCCAGCGGATACCACGACAACAAAGCACGCATACACGCGCGCATCGCCTCGCTACATACACAGACAGACTACATCGCTGTGGCTCCTGCTGCCTCAAAAATACAATTTCCGTCGTTTCCGCACGCTGCTGCCGCCCAGCATCATGTTGTTTCCTTCCTCATCGCTGACAATCGCGAAACCGATATGTGAGTCATCGATTGACAGCCGGCCCGCCCCATAACCAGCAGACGATGTAATTTACCTATTAACTAACACGCTACCTACACAGTCATCGCGGCTTAGCGCGTGCCGATCCACGGACCAGTCAATGAAAACACCATTAACGGCGAAACAATCAAACGCGCGCGGGAGCCTAAAAACTACATAGTCGTTAGCGAGTAGCGAGTAACCGCCCCGCTGAATAGGCGAATATTTGTAACCAGCCGCATCTAACACCATTGACAAGTCGTAAAATACTCCGCGCAACAGTTTTATAACCCGCTGAAAGACCATTAATGCACTTTTATTGCCCAACTCGTTGTGCTAAGTGGCAGGTCTGCACGCGCCGCTCACTCCCTACCCGGGCTCCTGTCTAGCCGCCGAGAACCGCACAGAAAAAGTGAAATCGAATCCAGTAGGTCTTGCTTGGCGTCTCTATTAGCTGCCACAACATGAAACATTAACTGCGGCCGCGCACGGTAATAAAACGGTGCTGCACCGCCAATCAAAACAGCCGTAAAGACGGATTTACAGCCGCTGCAATCATCGCTGCAGCGAGTGCGGCGAAAGTGTTTTAACGACGGAAGAGCGCGTGCGCGCGTGCGCGACTCCCACAACGACGCACCGATTATTAGCGAAGGAGAAAGTGAAAAAAACGCCGCACTGCTATGCCGCGCAATCACGGCAGCGTTGAACCCTGCCGACATCCGACGTACTGTTAAATGGCGCTCGACCGCAGAGTGGCACCGCGTCGCCACGTCGCCGGCGGTTTGCACAGAGTTGTGGTCGTTGCGGCGACAGTCTAGCTCGCGCAAGCAAAGGATTTCGAATTCGCGAACGTGTTTTTTTAAAGAGCCGACAAAAATAAGCGCTGCTGCTGTTGCTGCTGCTGCTGCCGCCGCCGATGCCATGTGAGAGAGCTGAGCGAGGGGCTCGCGTTATTTTCTCGTTGGTAGAGCCGGAGCAGCAAATGGCGGACAGTCCCAGATTCGCGAGCTGTATCCGTGAGTACAGTACTGTCTGCGTGTGCGTGCATGCGTGTGCGTGCGTGCACGCGTGCGTTCGTCCGGCCCACTACACTCGGCTGGCGAGCTATAAGCCATCCCGTCTTGCATGAGCATTTCTTAACGTTTCTTTCAGACGACCTTTGTGAGCAAACATTCAGCAGCAAACATGAATTATCCACGCAGCGCTGAACTTCAAAGCTGGCCGACACGGCCGCAATTCACATTGTTTGACCAATATGGCCACAGGCCCTCGGCTAATTCAATAAGCAATATTCAGTGGGTCGGTGAAAGAGCTCCACTACGCGGCGGCAACGGCAATTATTGGTAACGTGTCGGCGACCGGGCGTAGGAGCTGCAGGCCAGTAGCCGCATCTGGGAGGGAAAGCTCGCCGCCATATTTCATCAGCGCAATGACATCCCGTGCGCCATATCATGCGCTACCGACGCGCTGCCCCCCCCCCCCTCATGCTCCACCACCACCCGCGGCTAGCACGTATAAGCTAGGACTCACACAGGAGAGAGACGACACTCACTATGTCTCCCGCTCAGGCAACCGGCAGTCACACGCGGGATAGTATACGTGTATATAACATGGCGACTGCCTTCCACACGCTCGGTATTGTCTCCCTCTACAGTAGCCGTCTCCGACTTTATATAAGAGCACGCGGGAAAACGCGAATGCCTGCGCAGGCTACTGCAGCAGCCACCTGGGCACATAAAAAACTCATTTATCTTCGAGTAGAAATCACTGGGTATTAGAAATGTTAGCCGAACCCGACGGGGCCGCTAATGATCAGGAGCAACCGCCTGACTAAACACGAACCGAACGACATTCTGCTGCTTCTGATCACTAGCGTGGGAATTGCGCTGGAGTCTTGTATTCGATTAATCAGTCGACTTGCGTTGTGGTTTTCTACGCTAACGGGTTGAACGGCCAATGCACGCCTAATCACCGTCTTCTCTCATTACACAAAACAACGCTGCACGTTTGTCATGGGATGTTATGCCAAGTGAGGCAGAGCTAGGCTAATGTAGGCGTGGGTGGGACGACATGGGTGTAGCTCCAGACCGCTAAATTTCTCGCTCTCTCATGACCGATGAACTGA
>NW_014577230.1:369064-384064 GCF_000485595.1 Priapulus caudatus
TGTGTGTGCGCGCGCGCGCGTGTGTATATTGGTGGGAGCTACAGTACATATGGGGCGGTGGTGTCCAGATGGGGTCGGATCAATTTACTCGCCGCTCCGCTACAGGCGGTGCACAGTTTACCAAACACTGCACACTACAAAATGCTCAGCAGCCTTATAATTGGCCGAACTGTCAGCACTTGATGGCTTATGCAAGAAGCCAAGTGAGGCCGGCCACTGTTGGCGCGCGGATGAGAAGGAAGCTGTAAAGCCAACGCTTCTACCGGCGTCGATAAGCGTCCATCTGATGCGAGCGTTGTATAAACGCCGCCACCGAGAAATGATGTCTGTTTGGAATGCACTGGTGTTGAAGTAGCAAACACGCTGTCAATCAAGCGCATCTGCTACCGGAATTGATCGCACAAAAAGCGCCCTTTCGCGAGATACGCGCTCTGATACGGCTTCATATCGGCTTTTAGGCGTTGAACAGTAATAAGTTGCACTCTTGATGCCAAGCTAAATGCTATAGCGACATGCCAGCGTGATATACAACTGCGGAAATGCCATCGGCTACATAAATGTGCATTTTACGTAGTATTATGGTTATACACAGAGTTAAAAACTGACGACCGCTTACCAGTCAAACGTGTATAAATCACAGCGATGGCTGTCAGTAGTGCCACTACGTACAAATAGCTTCCGAGTAAAAGCAATGTTGCAATCGATTCACTTCCTACGCAGCTTGTTGTACGCAGTTGTACGCGGTTGTACGCAGTTCAATTCCGCAGTTTGTAGCAACTGATAGCGAGGATGTCGACACGAATCAATAACAACGCAGTGGTGGTCAACCTCGTCTTTTTCTCCTCAATGTCCGGCTCCCATCGAGTGTTTTGCGATGCTTATGTCCCGAGGCCTTAGTAAATAGAAGAAGCCAGTGAGATTGGCAGTGTTCAACGAATAGCTGTGTGCGGCACGCGTATAGACATAAAATAAATCGTATTTGTGGAGAAAAAAAAATACTGTAACGGTGACAGTCAGGTAACTTGGCATCGATTTGCTCCTCTGTGTGGTCACGTGGCAGCTGCAGCTTCATAAAACACGTACGAATTGCCAGACTTCCATCGCTATTCATTCGCATAGACATTGGAGTAATCATTCTGACTACTCAATGCTTACTCCAAGCATAGACAAAGCAGTGATGGACCGACTTCAGTGTCGAGTGACTGCAAATCTCTTGTATCACATCCTGCACGATTGTGCTTCTACGAGAGCACTGTTGTCGACGATAGGATGAATCAGCACACATGCGATCCTACCCCCCCCCCCCACTACCCCGCGTGGATGTTGCGCGCACCTAGAAACTGTACATATCAGAATTCTATATCGCAGCTCTATTTGGCGAGGCGAAGAAAAAAATTGGGCATTCCCAGTGCTGATAGCCTTCATTCGTTTCCGAAGCCGGGGCGCCTCCCCATCCATTTACAAGATTTACTGGTTGTATGGTAAAGCACGCACGGGAATACCATCAGCGCTTTTCATAGGATCCACGAAATGCATCGGAGGAGTACGAACGCGATAGCGAAAGGGAATTTGGAAGCAGAGCACCATCGAGACGTTAGGTCGAACTGTCAAGCTCCATCTTCTTTACGACCGGAATAACATGCAATGCAATACCAGTTTGCAACATATATCCCTTGTTGCCACGCGGCAAACGATCGCGAAATTATCGTACGAATTCGCGCAGTTTTATTTTATGGTTTACTGTTTTACCGCCTCGCAATGAGGCAGCAATCGGAAATCATGCCGTGGCACGTAGATACATAGCCGAGTTACTACAATGTTGTTTTCCGATTGCAAATCTTATCAGAGCGAAATTTCACATCATCACCATCATCATCATCATCATCATCATCATCACCATCATCATCACCACTACTGCCACCACCACCATCATCGACGCCGCCACCATCGCCATCATCATCATCATCATCATCATCATCATCATCATCATCACCATCACCATCATTATCATCATCATCATCATCAGCAGCAGCAGCAGCAGTAGCAGCATCAACAGCATCTCAATGGTCACCCTCACAGCGTCCGTAGGATATGATGAGCACAGCCACCAGCTACCTACACAAATAAGATTTCATATACGTGCGGCGCATGTTCGTTTAGACGTGGGGCCGTGTTGAGCCGACCGAACAGCTGTATACCAACGCATCAGACGCCTCCAGGGGGTTCCCGACCATGCAGGCCACTAACAGGCTAGCCGCAGACATCGGACAAATTGCTGGAAACCCACCATATTCCTGATCGCTAAATTACGGCCCGCAAATTAACACGACCGGCTAGTGTATATATGCCAACAGTTATATCAAAGCCAGACTGTACACAAAGAACAAACAGTAATAAAACAGATTGCAAGCTGCTGCCGGATGACTGGGTAGTTTGTCACTAGGCACGACAGGCCCATACGAACAATAACGAAATTCGCGGCCGATCTGACGATAAATCTATCACGTCAACCCTGAAAGGTTGATTCGGGGACAAAAAGGAAATTTTCAACGCTAAAAAAAAGTTCACTCGCCATCTGCTTGCGTGCGAATGTTACAGCTTTATCGATATTTCAACGTGTGTTTATGTAGGTCATCTCCACGAGCAACTAGTTTACTACTCCGTGAGAGCACTCCGAATCTTACACTAATTGCCTCCAATGATTGATGCAGAGGAAAACTAATCCGCGAGATGCCAGCATATGAATAACGACCTTATATTGTTTGCGGGTCAATACGTATGGGCTGTAAATCTCTAGACACGAAATGACGGGTAAAAATGTGTGCATTTTAATCGGCCTCGTCTTGTTTATCTGCGGCGAACTTAATTGTGCTGCACTTAGTTTGATTAGACATTATAATAAAAATGTGAAGAATATAATAGTTAGGGGGCATGGTGTGTCGTATGGCATAGTGATAACTCTCTCTCTCTCTCTCTCTCTCTCTCTCTCTCTCTCTCTCTCTCTCGCTCTCGCTCTCGCTCATCGCTCTCAGCTCTCCTCGCCTGACTCTCTTCATTCTCCTCACTTCAGTCTCTTATCTCTCTCTCTCCTTCCTCTCCTCTGCGCTCCAGCTCTCTAGTTCTCTCGTCCTCATCGTCTCCTCAGCCTCGTCATGCTCTTTCTCTCTCTATCAGCGACGCACACCCACGACTCTCCTCGCGTCTCGCATCTCGCGCTCCGTCTCCCTCGCTCTCTTCTCGCCAATTCTTCTCTCTCGTCATCTCGAGTCGCTCTTTTTCTCTCTCCTGCTCGCCTTCTCTCTGCGTCTCTCTCTGCTCGGTTTCTATCTTCCTCGTCACTAATCACTCTCTCTCTCAAGTCTCTACTCATCATCTCTCTCCTCTCCCTCTGTGTGCTCTCGTTCTCATCCCCACCCCATTAATGATTAACGTACACCGCTGTTGCGGCGTTTATACAGAGCGCGTTGTGTGTTTTGTGTGTGCATCTTCCTACATGCTCTCGTCCATTGATGCAAGAGCTGGGATAAAATATCCATTCTTAACTTTACTAAACCAAATACATTATTTTTGTACGCTTATTTATTTACACAATTTCATGATATTTTTGGATTAAATTCCATTTTAAATATCCCGGTTAAAATGTAAAAATGGCGCGAAATAAAATGATACGCAATATAAATACCGCGCTGCCGTCCAAAATACGCCCTACAACCAAGAATACTCAGTCACCATGTCTCCAAACCAGCAACGACATCTCTCTCATACTCCGACCCATCTACCTCTAGGCGACCCGACAAAAAGAACTAACACTCCTAGATCCACTCATATAAACATCAAATGATCTCAATAGATCCTAATAAGTTATAGTTACTGAATAACAATCGACGAAATTTCGTCATATCTCTCCGACCTGAGAGACTCTATTGGAGATATAGAACGAAAAATTTCGTCGTTGTAAGTAATTATACACTTATTATGGATAAATTATTCATCACTCCACTCCAAGATTCAAGTGTAGCTTTTCTGACGACGTGCGACTTGGTCAGGCCGATGGCGAGCTGCTGGATGACTCCACGCCACAAACTCGAAGATGAAGCCCGCTAATTGAACGCCGCTACAATCAAGCTGTGCTGAGGGATAAAAAAAAGCTCTACATCAATTAAAAATCACGAAGAAAAACGGCGAATCAAACGCTGCGAGGCAGCTGCAAAATGCGCTGGTGTAGAGCCACAACGTTCGCCAGGCGCGGCCCAGACGGCGTGCGAGGAAGTATTACGCCTGAAACCGCGATCGCAGCACCCAGACAATATTTATCCAATTAGAACTCCAGCCATGCCTGAAATAAAACATGCTACGGGAAAGACTTTACGCGCAAGTCGGAAGCAAGGGCTGCCAATATAATTGCAAGAACGGAACAAACGCTCACACATGAAATGAATCTCATCAGATATCGCCAGAACAGCCAGTTTAAAAACCTTAGTGCCTGCCATTTAGTTCGTTGCAACGCGCGAAATGCGGTCGTATCAACGAGAGAATGCTGCTCTATGAAATGAAGCTCTCAACTGAACGACGGACAGTCCTATTCCGCATGCAGTGAGTTTTTACTCTACATCGCAATCCAAACTGTCCGCCCGGCTAGTACCCCTCGTGACGGCAAGCCTGACTTTCCGAAATTTTCACGAGTACTCGCCACAACTTTATCACAACACAACACGCGTTGTAATCACGCCTGTGCGCTAATCAGGCACGCCTCCTTGGGTCGACAGCCTCGCCACGACGGGCGGGCGGCGGTACCTAGTCCGCAAAGCTAACATACCGGCAACTTCCTGGCGCCACGCCCGTAGACGGGTTTCCCACAGCTGCAGATGCCGACGGAGGCTCAACGGCTGCACTTTCTCGTGATGTCCAACACGCGCGCCAGCTAATCCCGCCCGACAAGCGGCTCCCGTACGGCTTTGCTCGCAACACTAATCCTGCGCGCGATCGGGTTTCATGCCTTACGCACCTCCTCGACCCTCTCCTCCCTACCCTCTCTCATCTCTCTCTCTCTCTCTCTCTCGTCCTCTCTCTGCTGCCCTCTCAGCGCGTCGACCAAGGCACGCGATCGATCGCACAGATGCACTGTGCTCGAACGGCTAAATTGCCGAAACCAAAACACTTGTCTCGCGCATCACAGCTGACATCATGAGTCTAGCATCGCAACGACGAGCATCACTGCCATAGCCACATCACATAGCATGCGCACGCTCGCACGCGAACATGTCGGACTGCGTGCAGCAACAGCAGCAGCAGTCTAGCAGCACAGCAACAGCATCGAGCAGCAGCAGCAGCAACAACAACAGCGCAACAGCAAAAGCAGCTGGCACCAGCAGCGCACCAACAGCACAGCAACAACAGCAACACAAAACCAGCAGCCAGTAGCAATCAGCAGCACAGCAACCCAACAGCAGCAGCAACAACAACAACAGCAGCAGCAGCACACGAACAACACAACAACAACAGCAGCAGTAGCATCAGTAGCAGCAGCAGCAGACAGCCATACAAACAACAACAACCAGCAGCAGCAAACAACAACAACAACAACAACAGCATGCCAGCAGTAATATCAGCAGAAAGCAAGCACCACTCACAACCAGCAGCAGCAACACAACAGCAGCAGCAGCAGCATAAGTAGCACAGCAGCAGCCAGCATATAGTAGCAGCACAGCAGCAGTAGTAGTACAGCAGCAGCGAGCACAGCAGCAGCACAGGCACTCTGAGCAGCACAAGTACAAGCAGCATAGTAGGCAGGCAGCAGCCAGCCAGCACACAGCAGGCAGTAGCAAGCAGTACAGGCAGCAGTAGTAGAGCACACGACTATACTCGTCCGTTCTCAGCTCGCAAAAACTGGACGCACAGTTCACGCAACGAGAGACGATCGCTTTTTCCATTCTAATAACTGTCTTTTATACGACATGAACATATGTAAATCGATTTCAGCGACGACTGACAACGCGATTACTGTCCTCCTCATACACCACCAACACCGGTCGTAATCGTACCCGCTCTAGTCCACACCAACTCATCACATTCTCGTTTCCATTAGACTCGAAATAGTGCCCATGGAGACATGCCTCGAGTTCTTACACAGCGGGTTACACAAATTCTAGTAGAAGGCCGCAATATTGCCTACTCGACATTACTGATGAACCAGAGAGACACTAGTTTCGTATCCACACTCGCCGCGGAAAGAACTCAAGATACTGAGTCTAGAGAGCAGCCAGCAAATGAATAGATGGGTATACTCCTTACAGCATCTGGATACACTAACAAGTAAAGGTTGCGCCGCGAGATGCATCTTGCAGACGTTCGGCGCGCGTCCCGCCTAAGAACTTACACCCGGCATCCCCCCATCCACTCTGCTCTCCCCGCTTCGTTTACATATACGGAGATCCATATACTACAACTCTAGCTGCGGTACGCGCTGCTGCGCTGGGTAAACATCGTGCGATAGCTAATTCTATACTAACTATAATGAACTCACAATAGGAACATTGGTAATGAAAATGCCGACAATAACTGCACACATATCAATATTCTACAAATGCAGTCTAATAAGATAGATTAAGCATACGGAAAAAACTCGTATACGTATGACAATTTATACATGGACAGCACAACAACCCAGACCTTAAGAACACTGGGACACTGTAATAGTAATAATGGTCGTAAAATGAGAAAAAGTGTATGTATAAACAGCATGTACGTGACAATGGGCTTCGCAAAACTTTATCAACTTTCAAAGCCTCTTTGCATAAACAGAATAGTTTTATTCGTCGCCCTACTTCTCTGGTGCAAATAAGTAGAGATGTCCTGCGCGTCTCAACTACTCTGAGCTCCGCCACGTAGCAGCTAAGCATTGTCAGATCGTACATTAATAAACATAGAAATTCCATATAAGTATAATAGAGACAGGCCCCGCGCAGCGGCGGTCTTGTGATTCCACTGGATAGTTGATCTACTGAATGGCTTAAGCCCGCAAACATCACATAGAAATTAAGAATCTTTTTAACCTGAATGTCCACAATGCATAGCTTTCGAATGGTACACTATGCATTTCTCGAATCGTAGGCATCTCACTACAACCTCTCGAATGAGTGAGTAGTACCTGTGACTGGTCCTGAGTTCGTCGCTCTGGTCTTTAGTATTGTTTCCGGGTCTTGCAGCAATACCAAGCCAGGCTAGCAGCTATAGAGGTACATGGAGAGGTGTAGTATTCGGTTGACGGCTGTCACAATAGCCAGCAGGCCTGATGCATGTAGGGAAATATGAAATACGTCATCGAGTTTTATATGGTTGTGCAACACTGTACAGTGAAGTACGCTGACGATTGTCCTAAGTTTCATAATTCAACGGATTTTTGACGATTCTTTCGTAGCAGGTTTTACGGAGATTGTGATCAGATTTCTTCTTCCGTCTAGGAACACGCACACGCCGGTATAGGGATCTATGTCGCATCTATAACAATGTCATACCAGATCGCCTGCTTGGGCGTTTTGGCCCTGCCCATCAGGGTACGATAACATACATATCATATGGAGGGGAACTCAAATAATAGATTAGATATAATATAATAATATATAATATATAATATATATATCACTATCTATATACTATATATCGTGTGTGTGTGTGTGTGTGTGTGTGTGTGTGTGCGAGTGTGCGTGCGTTTGTGCGCGTGCGGGCGTATGGAAATGTGGCGATCGTAGGGGGGGGGGCATAAACAAAATGGCTGCCGCGTGGCGCAAAACAGCCAACGTTAGCGGCTTGCGTAAATGCGCCCTCTATACCGCTGTCGCGATCTGCAAGACTCGTGAGCGAGGCTTCATTCTTCGCGCCGGTCGTCTCTGATTCCGCGTGCGTGCGTATAGGCGTGCGTGCGTATGTGTGCGCATGCGTGCGTGCGTATGTGTGCGCGTGCGTGCGTGTGTGTTCGCGTGCATGAGTATGTGTAGGCGTGTGTGCGTGTAGGCGTGTGTGCCGCCCCACGCGTAACCGAAGCTCGACAAATTGCTGGCCAAATAGAACCGGATCGCGGACGCAATTTCCCGAAAGTAGTGCACGCGTTTCCTGGCGACAGAAACGTAATGTACACACGCCTGATTGAAATCCACTTTTCCCAGCGGAGAGCTAGTAATGCCGCATGCAGATCTCGGCGCTGGGTTCGCGTCCACTGATGGGATTCGCAAGGAAAACGCCACCGACGGACACGGCGGAGGGAAGGTGTAAGTGGGGTCGCTGGATGAGGAGTGAGGGAAAGGGTAGAATTCAATCAGGGCGTGCGTGCGTGCGTGCGTTCGTGCGTGCGTGCGAGTCTCATTGGGTGAAATGCTGCATTGGCGAAGCGCGGAAGAAACGCATCCACGCGTTCATTGATTCAGTGAAATCTACCACCTCCTCACCTATGTATAATCCACGTGAAATTCATCGACGTGTTTCGCTATCCGTCCCTTGGGTGGCTAAGCGAGCATTTCATTCGCTTTGACGGAATCATATGTGAGAGTATTCCTCTACACGCCATGCAGCTGGGAGTCACGCACCGCCTTACCGTCCTCGTCACAGGCACTTGGAACGTTTCAATCGTAAAATTATAGTAAATCCTGTGGTGCTCGTTCACGCAGCGGTCTGGTTGTCCAGGTGAAATTCGCCGAACACTGCAGCTCTACGCAGGTAGGTACAGCACGCAGGCTGCGGTACTGACCCCTCCCCTCCCCCAGCTCAACCTACGCGCACGCCATATACAGGCGCATGCTTCTGTTGGCAGGTAATCACTGTTTGCCTTCCTAGACTGTAGTACGGTAAACATTTTGTTGGCTTATCTCGGGAGATCTCTTTGACAAGACATTCCGCGGGAGTGCATGCGTAGATGACTGGACGGTCCAAAGCAGGCAGTTACCTTGATTTTACGCGAGTGAATTCCATGAACAACCTACTCAATGGGTTTGTACAAAGATTCCGAATTTATTTTTTAGAAAAACCTGCCGGTTAACGATACTCGCCGAGTCACGTTAGTAGCCGCCGTAACAAGGTATGATCGCAACATTTCTATATCTCACCCTCTCTGTATATATGCACGCACGCACGCACGCACACACACACATTGCTGCCTAACGCGCGCATTGATGCGCTCGTACCTTAGCCAGCAGCAGAATTATATAGCCAGCAGGTGAAATGCGCCATCGCAGCATGGAAATAAATATTTATGTACGCCGCGAAACGAACATCTATTAATTCGTCCTCTTGTTCTACATCACGACATAGAGACGACGCGATCCCGTGATGCTGACAATAGCTGCGCGTTTGCACAGCATGGCGCGTTAAAATTTCAATTCTGCGCAAACTGAACGGTTAAATTTGGCTGCGTGCGTTCTGCGCGCTACTGCCTGTCACCGCCTCGCTCAGCCTACAGAAATCGTGTTTAGTTAAAATTGATCCCCCCCCCCATCACCGCATCCATTGGCGTGACATAGTGGAGTCTGACAGTATCTGTCACTCGGCTACAGGCCTGTCAACACACCTGCTCCCTCGCTGTTTCCATACCAGCTCTGTTTGCGATTCGGCAAATTGCAATCACAATGTAGCCAGCGATTGCACGTACTCGCCAACGCGTGCTGTTAGCTCGGAGTTCCTCCATCAGCTCTGGCAACACTCGATAAAACGTGTTGTCAGAGTAAAGGTGTAGGTGTGTACATACCGATATATTAATGTTTGTTTTACGATGACCTTTCTTCAGGTAACAGCGGTCCATAACAACAACAGATGCTACCTGTTGTGCGATGCACACCATCACGATACATACAGAATGTAGGAGATTTTTTTAATTAACAAGCACTACAAAGCGCATGTGTTTATTGATTGTTTAGATTACTTTTTTATTTCCAACCACTTCTTTATCGTGCAACCTAACAACTTAGAAATATATGGTGTATGTGGAGCAAGCGATAACATATTATATTGGCATATTTAAGAAATACATAATTAACATTATAATTTACAAGAAATGCATTATTTGAAAAGCTTTAATTCGTGTATCATTTACCAGATACTATTATTACTCATACCCAAAAAGCGTGTTCATGCATCGATTCACAATTAGGTGACGCCGGTGTTAACGAAATCATTACTTAAAATTATATTACATTATAAATAAATCATATATTTTAAAATTATTCCCGGATTGCATTAAAGAAGATATTGTGCAACATTTAAACCGCTCGGGTGTGTCTAAACGGCGAACTGAAAGCTGCAGATGAGTGATATGATTTGAGTGATAAACTATTTGATGTCTGTGCTAGCCGAACCACGGCAACCCCCAATTCAATTCAATTCAATTCAAAAATGTTTATTCACGCATTACAATATACATAAATAATATAATGGGAATACTAGTATCAGAGGACTGCACTACCCTGGTTACGGCGCCGAGGCTACTAGAATTTTGTGAAACGGGCCCTGTCAAACGTGTTGCTTGTGGTACGGAAGATGAGGATTAGAAAAGTCTGGTGCATTAGAGAGGATATGAGCCTACATTCAGCACATGTCAATGCTACATAAACAAACATAAACACAGCAGACAGCGGTTCACGAACAAAGGCCACTCATGGACGTGAGCTCTTCGGCAAACACGAACAAACAAGTCCTCAAGCCTAACGGACAGGTAAAAGCGCCCGCGAATTCCCGCCAGACAATACCTCGCGCAAAAAACCAACCTCGAAAAGCTGCGGTGACCGAACCAACCGAATTCTACATGATCTGTAGCTACCACTGCAGTGGCTGTGTGAAGGACGATCATATATAGAATTCACGTGCAACTCGAGAATGCTGACGCAATGTCGTTCACTTACAGAGACAGCGAAATCGGCACTTGAGTTGGATTTAGTTGAATGTATGATGTAAGGAAGGCGGGTGGGCCTTAGAGGGGCGTAGGAAGGTCAACACAAAGCTGGGATAGCTATCACATCCCGAATAGGTTTAACACGCAGCCGTCAGCAATGGATGATCGACTGGCCTGCCGGACCTTACACGTAATATCAGGAGCTAATAATGACAAATTATCCTGGTAATATATATATATATATATATATATATACACATTAGTAACTCCTTCGCTGACAGCATGTTACCGATGGGGATACTAACGGGGGAGCAGGACCATGATGGAACACACAGGATGGGGAGGAAGGAGGGGATGGAGGGATAGGATGGCGACGAAGAAGGAGGGAGCCGGATGAGGCAAAGCTCGAAAATAAGAAGGCTCAGAGGATAAAGGGACATGCGGATAGATTAAGGGGGGAGCGGGCACCGCAGGAATGTAGTGTTCCACGGTAGCCGAAACACAGGAAGCAGACCTAGTGTGAAACCTCGCCAATCAACACAAACTGCGCTCCGCCTCCCTCTCCTCGCAAGCTGCTGATTAACTTCCTCTGTGCCCAACATTCTCCGGTACATGTGCCACCGCCGCTGAGACAGACCCAGCCCCAGCAGCAGCCGCAGCAGCGCCCCCTGCGGTGAGGCTGCGTCAGCCGGCAACATGAGCTACTCGTTTGGCTTAATTTCGATCTCATTTAGTATGGATTACAATCCCCTCCCCGTTTGAACACCATCCAACATGGAGGCATTAGTCTCAGCGTGAACGCTCATTATGGAGCACCACCATGTGCGTGTGTGCCCGCCCGCATGCGCGCCCGTGTGTATGTATGTGTGTACATTTGTATTTGTATTTACGTGTGTGTGTGTGTGTGTGTGTGTGTGATGTGCTTCTCGTTCTCTCCCACCCCATTAATGATTAACGTACACCGGTTGCGCGTTTATACGAGCAGGCGTTCGTGTGTTTGTGTGTGCATCTTCCTAAATTGCTCTCCCATTGATGCAAGAGTGGGATAAAATATCCATTTTATTTACAAACCAAATACTATTATTTTTGTACGTTTATTTATTTTACACAATTTCATGATATTTTTGATTAAATTCCATTTTTTAAATATCCCGGTTAAATCTAAAATGGCGCGAAATAAAATGATACACTCTCAACGCCGCTGCCGTCAAAATACGCCTACCATCAGAATACTCGTCACCAATGTCTCCAACCAGCACGACATCTCTCTCATCTACCCCAGTCTACTCTACCCGAAAAAAGAACAACACTCTCTAGATCACATAAAAGTAAAGTTGATCTCAATTAGATCCATAATAAGTTATAGTTACTTACAACGACGAAATTTTCGTCTATCTCTCCGACATGAGGAAGTCTATTGGAGAGATAGACGAAAATTTCGTCGTTGTAAGTAATTATAACTTATTATGGATAAATTATTCAATCACTCTCAAGATCAATGTGTTTTTGACGGTGCGACTTGCATGGTCAGGCGATCGAGCGCGATGCTCTACGCCACAAACTGAGATGAAGCCCGCTAATTGAACGCCTCAATCAAAGTGTGCTCGATAAAAAAAGCTCTACATCAATTAAAAATCACGACAAAAACGGCAGGAATCAAACGCGTCGAGGCAGCTGCAGAAATGCGCTGGTGCTGCCAACACGTTCGCGGCCGCGGCACGAGAACGCGTGCGAGGACGAATCGCCTGAAACGCGATCGCAAGCACCCAGAAATATTTATAATTAGACTTCCATTGAAATATATACATCTACGGGAGACTTTACGCAGTCGGGCAAGGCTGCCAATATAATTAGCAAGAACGAACACGTCACACATGAAATAAAATCTCATCAGATCGCAGAACAGCCAGTTTAAAACATTAGTGCCTGCCATTTAGTTCGTGCAACCCGATGCGGTCGTATCAACGAGAGAATGCTGCTCATAATGAAGCTGCACTGAACGTACGAACAGTCCTATTCCGCATGCAGTGAGTTTTTATCTACATCGCATCCAAACTGTCCCCGCTAGGTAGCCCTCGTGACGGCACAACTTTCGAATTTTCACGACTCGCCACAATTTACACACAACACGCTTGTAATACGCCTGTGCGGAATCAAGGCGAGCCTTCCGTGGGTCGACAGCCTGCCACGCGGCGGCGGCGGTACCGTCGCAGCTAACATCCCGGCAACTCTGCGCCACCGGTGACGGGTTTCCCCAGCTGCAGATGCCGGAGGAGCTACACGGCTCAACCGTGTGTCCAACACGCGCGCTACACGCCCGACCAGCGCGCCCCGCGGCTTGCTCGCCACTAATGCTCGCGATCGGGTTTCATGCTTACCACCCCCTCCCCCTCCTCCCTCCTCTCTCTCTCTCTCTCTCTCTCTCTCTCTCTCTCTCTCTCGATTCCCGAGTCACGCTAGCTCGGATAGCACGGAAGTGCATCCTGCGAGATTAATTCCTTAGAAAAAATTTACCAATAATCCACCACGTTCGTCCTCGAGGTATATCCCAAAAAAAATCTTGACCAAAGTCGACTAAGCATGTCAGGAAGGCAAAACAGTGATTACCTGCCAACAGAAGCATGCGCCTGTATATGGCGCTGCGCGTAGGTGAGCTGGGGAGGGGAGGGGTCAGTACCGCAGCCTGCGTGCTGTACCTACTGCGGTAGAGCTGCAGGTGTCGCGCGAATTTCACCTGGACAACCAGACCGCTGCGTGAACGGCACCACAGGATTTACATATAATTTACGATTGAAAACGTTCCAATGCCTGTGACGAGGACGGTAAGGCGCGTGCGTGACTCCCAGCTGCATGGCGTGTAGAGGAATA
Source organism: Priapulus caudatus (assembly GCF_000485595.1). Taxonomy (NCBI): domain Eukaryota; kingdom Metazoa; phylum Priapulida; class Priapulimorpha; order Priapulimorphida; family Priapulidae; genus Priapulus; species Priapulus caudatus. The sequence continues at coordinate 382,806 of NW_014577230.1, forward strand.
CTCTCACATATGATTCCGTCAAAGCGAATGAAATGCTCGCTTAGCACCCAGGGACGGATAGCGAAACACGTCGATGATTTCACGTGGATTATACATAGGTGAGGAGGTGGTAGATTCACTGAATCAATGAACGGCGTGGATGCGTTTCTTCCGCGCTTCGCCAAATGCTAGCATTTCACCAATGAGACTCGCACGCCACCGCACGAACGCACGCACGCAGCACGCACCTGATTGAATTCTACCCTTTCCTCACTCCTCATCCAGCGACCCCACTATACACCTTCCCTCCGCCGTGTCCCGTCGTGGCGTTTTCCTTGCGAATCCATCAGTGGACGCGAACCCAGCGCGAGATCTGCATGCGGCATTACTAGCTCTCCGCTGGGAAAAGTGGATTTCAATCAGCGTGTGTACATTACGTTTCTGTCGCCAGGAAACGCGTGCACGTACTTTCGGCGAAATTGCGTCCGCGATCGGTCTATTTGGCCAGCAATTTGTCGAGCTTCGGTTACGCGTGGGGCGGCACACACGCCTACACGCACACACGCCTACACATACTCATGCACGCAAACACACACGCACGCACGCGCCACACATACGCACGCACGCATGCGCACCACATACGCACGCACGGCCTATACGCACGCACGCTGGAATCAGAGACGACCGGCGCGAAGAATGAAGCCTCGCTCACGAGTCTTGCAGATCGCGACAGCGGTATATGAGGGCGGCATTTACGCAAGCCGCTAACGTTGGCTGTTTTGCGCCACGCGGCAGCCATTTTGTTTATGCCCCCCCCTACCGATCGCCACTTTCCATACGCCCGCACGCGCACAACGCACGCACACTCGCACACACACACACACACACACACACACACAACACATATATATATATATATATATATAATATATATATATATATATATATATATCTAATCTATATTTGAGTTCGTATGTATGTCATGTATCGATACCCTATGGGCGGCCAAAACCGCCAAGCGATCTGGATGCAATTTTTAAGAGGGCGATTTCCTATACCCGGGGTGTGTTCCTAGACGAAAAAATCTGTCAAATCGTAAAACTGACCGAAAAATCCGTCAAAAATCCGTGAATTCATGAAACTTCAGACAATGTCAGCACTCACTGTACAGTGCTGCCACACACATAAAAATCGATGACTATTTCTTTCCCTCACCTCATCAGCTGCTGGTATGTGAAACCGAAACCAATACTACACCCTTCCATCACCTCATCAGCTGC
>NW_014577230.1:386374-393326 GCF_000485595.1 Priapulus caudatus
ATATATATATTATATATATAATATATATATATATAACTATATATATTATAGGCGTATCAAATAGGTGCATTGGCGAACTATGGGTGAGCGAGCAGTCCGCTTAGCTAGAGGCATGGCTGCGAATGGGAAACTTCACGGGTATTGAACGCGTTTCACGGCGCTTTGACCACTGACGCACCGGGTATTTGCAGCTCTCGCCCCCTCTCCCCACACGCACGCGCATACGGACACACAACAACAGGCCTTATGCGAGGAGCAGGGGCCTTTTTAGGCGGAGCCAGTTCTGTTCTAAGTACAAAATCGAGTACAGTGCCATTCAGAGCAGCGTAAATATTTTGTTTCCCTACGATCCCACATCCACTTTGGCTGAATGGAACGAAAATATTGTTCGTAGATTCCTTTTCCATCGGCTGGTCGCACGTGTTCTTGGCAGGATGTCGCGCTTCTTGCACCTACGCTCCCAGCTCTCTCTCCTTGTTGCACCTCTCTCTTCGCACACCAGTGCACCGCACCGCCACCGACGCCGCACACCACGTCACATACCCACGCATGCACACAACACACACTACACACTATACGCGCTCGCGACTCACACACTCGCTGACACACGCGACGTCACGCACATCACTACCACACACTTCCCATCACACACCACACACACACACACAACCACACACAACACACACACAAGCACATCACACACCACTACACACACACAACAACTCGCGCTGCGCCCTACCGCGGGCGGGCACCAACGCACTACGAACACACGCCACGCAACACGCACACATACACGAAACACAAACTCCGACACCTCATACCATAATTACACGCACCGGCGCGCAGCGGCGGGCACACCACGACTGAAACACACCCGCCACAGCACAGCCTACACAGCACACACACACACACACACGTAAATACAAATAAAATGTACACACACTACATACACACGGCGCGGCATGCGGGCGGGCCACACACGCACCATGGTGGTGCCTCCATAATGAGCGTTCACGCTGAGACTAATGTCCTCCATGTTGGATGGTGTTCAAACGGGCGAGGGGTATGTAATCCATACTAAATGAGATCGAAATTAAGCCAAACGAGTAGCTCATGTTGCCGGCTGACGCAGCCTCACCGCAGGGGCGCTGCTGCGGCTGCTGCTGCGGCTGGGTTCGTGGTCTCAGCGGCGGTGGCCACATGTACCGGAGAAATGTTGGGCACAGAGGAGTTAATCAGCAGCTTGCGAGGAGAGGGAGGCGGAGCGCAGTTGTGTTGATTGCGCGAGGTTTCACACTAGGTCTGCTTCCTGTGTTTCGGCTACGTGGAACTACATTCTGCGGTGCCCGCTCCCCCTTAATCTATCCCGCATGTCCTTTATCCTCTGAGCCTTCTTATTTTCGAGCTTTGCTCATCCCGGCTCTCCTTCTTCGTCGCCATCCTATCCCTCCATCCCTCCTTCCTCCCATCCTGTGTGTTCCATCATGGTCCTGCTCCCCGTTAGTATCCCATCGGTAACATGCTGTCAGCGAAGGAGTTACTAATGTGTATATATTATATATATATATATATTATATTTTTAACAGGATAATTTGTCATTATTAGCTCCTGATATACGTGTAAGTCGCGGCAGGCCAGTCGATCATCCATTGCTTGACGGCTGGTGTGTAAACCTATTCGGGATGTGATAGCTATCCCAGCTTTGTGTTGACCTTCCTACGCCCCTCTAAGGCCACCGCCTCCTTACAATCATACATTCAACTAATCCAACTCAAGTGCGATTTCGCTGTCTCTGTAAGTGAACGACATGTTGCGTCAGCATTCTCGAGTTGCACGTGAATCTATATATGATCGTCCTTACACAGCGCACTGCAGTGGTAGCTACAGATCATGTAGAATCGGTTGGTTCGGTCACCGCAGCTTTTCGAGAGTGGTTTTTAGCGCGAGGTATTGGTCTGGCGGAAATTCGGGCGCTTTTACCTGTCGTTAGCTTGAGGACTTGTTTGTTCGTGTTTTGCCGAGAGCTCACGTCCATGAGTGGCCGTGTTGTTCGTGAACCGCTGTCTGCTGTGTTTATGTTTGTTATGTAGCATTGAATGTGCTGAATGTAGGCTCATATCCTCTCTAATGCACCAGACTTTTCTAATCCTCATCTTCCGTACCACAAGCAACACGTTTGACAGGGCCCGTTTCACAAAATTCTAGTAGCCCGGCGCCGTACCAGGTAGTGCAGTCCTCTGATAATAGTATTCCCATTATATTATTTATGTATATTGTAATGCGGTGATATATATATATATACGTATGTATATACATACTTACTCGTTGCCGAGTTATATTACCACTCGATACACATACACCCTTTCAATACGTACTTCCATTATTACCTCTTTTCAATGTGCACTCACAGTTGATACATCATAGACCCTTTTTAATATACACTCGCAATTCTGCTCCGAGATACACACTCACTCCTCCCTAATTGCGCCGGCTTTCAATGGCCGTGCACACCGCCGAGTGACATTGCCACGTCTCCCGTTGCTGCGGTTGTCGCTCGCTTGCTGCTCGCTACACGTGTATCCGACATGCAGACAGAGACTACACGCGTACTGCACGGTCAGGCACGGCAGTCGCGTGAACGGGCATTTCAGGCGCTTGAGAGCTCGGTTTTGGTGTATTTAGTCAAACCCCATCTATCATGGCCAACAACTCGCCTGCCACTCAGCTGTCATCGGTCCGCAATACAGCACGACTATTGCAAAATGCTGCCCACTTGAAAATTGATGCCTTCTGTAAACCAACTGCCCACAGCAACAACTACTTTTTTTCAATTAGGGCAATGTAGTAGACTGTCACTAATGAGGTCCAACTGTTTTGCATGAACAGGTCATGACCACAAGAAGAGGTACCGCGACGAATTCGGAACCAGTCAACGGAATGATTATTTCTCGAAACCAGATCGCCACGAGACAAACTGGGATGGTCCATCTAGTTACACGTTCACAGAGTGCCAGAGAGCAAACTCACAGCCTTGAGTGACAGACAACATCGCTCTTACAAAGATCCGCACACGTCTACACTGGAATCTACGTTTAAATAAAGAGAATGATAGACAGGCGGACAGATTTAGACAGCTGTTCAATCGTTACCCTAATTTAAAATGCCATAACTGCCACAATGAATTGCTTGCATGCTGACAAACGCTAAAATACAATGGATTGATCGAACTTTTTCTCAACCGACGAACGAGTAATCTAAAGTAAAAAGCTACGTGTTGTTTTTAGTACAGTGAGTAAGAGGTTTTACGTGGTCACTTAGGCAGTAGACTATAGAGTGAGTGGATATGTTCAACTTACTCTGTAGTCTGTAACTCAGGTAGTAGACTAGAGAGAGTGTGTACAGGGGCAACTTAGTCAGGTAGTAGACTAGAGAGAGAGAGTGTACAGGGGCAACTTACTCAAGTAGCAGACTAGAGAGAGTGTGTACAGGGGCAACTTACTCAAGTAGCAGACTAGAGAGAGAGTGTGTACAGGGGCAACTTACTAAGGTAGTGGACTCTATCGTGCGTGTATACATGGATAACTTACTAAGGTAATGGACTCTATCCTGAGTGTATACACGGATAACTTACTAAGGTAGTGGACTCTATCCTGAGTGTATACACGGATAACTTACTAAGGTAGTCAGTGGACTCTATCGTGGTCACTACAGGTCAAGCGCCCGGGCAGCGGTCACTCACCTAGCACGGCCAGCGTGACATTGATCGTCAGCGTGCCGAAGCCGTTGACAGCCTTGCAGAGATAGCGGCCAGCATCCTCCGGCACGATGTCCTTGATGCGCAGTCCCTGGTGGATGATCTTGAAGCGCTTGCCCCAGGTGACCGGATTCACCTGCTCCCCGTTCTTCTGCCACGTGATGAAGGGCGTCGAGCCTTCGACGGGACACGGTAGCTTCTTGGTGTCTCCGACGCGCGCCTCCACCACGGGCACCAGCTTGCCGAAGACGTAGGGCGGTTCTGCGCACAGAAGAAAATGTCTGCCGTCAGTTACGGCGTACACGAGTATCGCGTAGCGTGTAAAGTCGCAAGGCAGTGCGTGAGAGCAGAGTTAGAGGGTTAGAGAGCAGACAGTATAGTTGCAAATCTGGACAGGTATCAAAAAGGAGCTTGAGGGGAAGAGGAGGAAACAGGTGGTGGGTGCACGCCCAAGAAAGGTGGCAGTGGATTAACAGGTGAAACATCATGAAACAGTATATTTGAAAATCTTAATATATTGGTAAAAACCTAAAAATACGTTTTTTTTCTGATGGGAAATAATAAAACGGGGCTATTGATTGAACGCAGCTATATTAATAACAATGAGTTTTTATAGTTTTTCTTAATATATATATATATATATATATATATCTAACAAGCACTATCGGCAAATAAAGTACATGAAATTTTATTAGTTAAATAGAAATTTAGAAATAAAGTTACATTCGGTAATAGGTAACGGAATTAACTACGTATTCGTATGTCTTTTTATTAACTGACTACGGTCCGCCACCCACTACTTCCCACACCGCCTTGGATGACTGCCACACCCAGCTTTCTCCTCATACTGGTAATCACCATGCTGGGCGCCTTTTAGAGTACAGTAGCTTGACACGTACGCATATATACGTGCCCGTGTTTAAACCTCCCCGTGGACGGGTGACACGCGGCCTGCTGTCACACGCTATAATGTCCTGCATGACAGATGAGGTGGCCGGCGGTGACTACGTGACACGTTGCCTGTCAGTGTGACCACAGCAAGCGGTGTGCGACAAACAGCACACGCACACACGCGCGCCAGTGCGGTCTACTCCTTCTCTCCGCACGTACTTATTCTCTCCTCAGCAGCGCAATAAAGTCATTACAACCCCTGCAGCCCGCGTAGAGAACGTGCTGAGCGCGAGTAATTTATAGTTATACAAGTAGCGCTGAGCATGTGACGAGTACTCTATGGTCAGACTCTATATCCCACCTCTCCAATTACACGCCTCTCGTCTAGCCGCTGTTTTACGACTTGATAATTGCCAAATAAACCTTTCCCGGCCAATTTATGGCCTATCCGCAAGAATTATTGCCTACAAGACGTAGCTAATGGGTGCAGGACGCCGGTCTGTCTATAAACTCACCAGCATGCCCAGGCTCCTCGGTCATCAGGCAGGCAGGCAAACAGGCAGCCAAGTAGGCAGGCTAGCCCTGACTCGCCTAAAGGGGCAATCAGATTTTTTTTTCAACTCTAGACGTTTGACTCACAAATGCAGACGGGAGTATAGGTAAGCAGCCACCGATAAGCAACGAGCTTTCGCGCTCCGAAAGAATCGTTGGCAGACGGAGAGAACGCGCGTTCGCGAGAAAACATTAGCGAGCGTGTCATTCATCACCGCGTGCTAGTAGGGGAGAAGTTTGTGCGCGCGTGCGAGGCTACACGCCAGCGTGAAGATGCTCTAGGCCTCACCGTGCGCCACTTATTCCATTCTGGCGCCTAATTAGAGTTATCCGCTGCAGAAAACCTGGTTTCCGCTCATTTTTCATAGCAGTGGGACGTCAGAAGGACGAGGCGCGCGCCCCGATTACGCTGAAAGAGCCGCAGACAACCGGTCACCTCCTGCTCACCGAAGGCCCCGCCACATAGCGCGGCCGCCGCGGTTCAAGGATGCATGATAATTTAATAATAAATTTATGAAGCGATAAAAGTGTCTAATACGTGTAAAGGCCATTCACGAGAGTGCGTGAGAAGCATGCAAACTGCTCATGATTAATGATGGTCCGCAACGCCCAGACTAGGTCCATCTATCGCCTACACAAAACAATCGACAAGCCCCGCGTAGACCCACGAGAGAGGACAATGTACTGTAGGCTAGCAGAGGTAGAGAAGACATTGTCATGCAGTATCGGCACACGCAGGTGTACTGCGCGACCACACAAACGCCTCTCGTTACGTTAATGAACAACGACAGTATGCAACTGAACGTCAACAATCCTTCTCTTTCAAATCTCACGAGAGATGTCTGTGGTCGAGCATGGCAGCATTACTGACCTTCCCACAGACTGAGCCTTACAACTATCGTGCAGCGTGTATTTGGACCACCCCGAGGGTAGCTCACTGACGTTGCAACAGGGCTGACCATGGATCCTTACGTCTCCAAGCTACCCCCGATGCCACCGCCGCTACCGCTCTTGCCCACCAAAATAAAACCATCTAAGATATTCGAACAAAACGAGCGAACACGTGTCAAAACACGACGAGAGCGCCACTCGCCGTCGCATAGTCACGGGTGCGGGGAGGCAGGAGTGAGTGATGGCTGACGAGCGATGCTACATGTGAGGGTTGTCGTGGACGGAGGAGCACCGCATGTTCCCATAGTGCGCCCCGCTACCCCCAGCTCCGCCTGACGACGGATATCCACGTGTGAGCCCGCCACCCAACCCACCAGCTCGCCCGTGCGTCAAACCACCCGCCCGCTCATGCGTCAGCCCGTCAGCCCGCGCGTCAGCCCGTCAGCCCGCGCGTCAGCCTGCCCACCCGCCCGCGAATTTTGTTTCCCTACACGTTATATCTTGGTTATATCCATTGCAGAGTTTTGGGCTCCTCTGATTCAGATTGGCTGCTTTGATTTGCTTTGACCATAGAATGATATACACATTTGTTGTGTTTTCTATGCTTCGACTCAACAAATCTTCAAAATAAGAGAACAAGCGCCATTTGTAAATGCTGCATTTCTTTTATTTTATGATCGATAGATAAGTAAGTTTTCTGATGTATTTTCCATGAAAAACACACATTTTACTCATTAATATAAAATATAATATCATTATAATTACAATTATTTGTTGTGTTTTCTATGCTTCGACTCAACAAATCTTCAAAATAAGAGAACAAGCGCCATTTGTAAATGCTGCATTTCTTTTATTTTATGATCG
>NW_014577230.1:394428-402619 GCF_000485595.1 Priapulus caudatus
CTCATTAATATAAAATATAATATCACTATAATTGCAATTCTTTGTGTAGGGGGCCTACATGTATTTTCAAATGTAAACAAGTACTAACACATAACGTCATAAGTGTCGGTTAATAACAAATGTTTGTTTACTTTTTGCTCAGTCTAGCGTCAACGAGTACGTATAGCTATAGTACTAGTCTATAGCCCTTCGCTCCTTCCTCTTGCAACGGAGCGAAGGGCTACTCTATAGTACGAGTACGTATATGTAGTAAGTGTTACGAGAGCCCAGACCCTCTCATAACTTAAGATTAAGATGAAAATAACACATTTACACAAAGAATTGTAATTATAGTGATATTATATTTTATATTAATGAGTGAAATGGTTTCATGGAAAATACATCAGAAAACTTACTTATCTACCGATCATAAACTAAAAGAAATACAGTATTTACAAAAGGCGTTGGTTCTCTTGTTTTGAAGGTTTGTTGAGTCAAAACAAATCAAAGCAGCCAATCAGAGGAGCCCAAAACTTTGCAGTGGATATAACGTGTAGGAAAAAAAATTCGCCACCCGCCCGCCTGCGCTCAGATCAAAGACGGAATTGTTTTTCTCAAACGACAAAATGAAAGTAAAAGTAAACAACACGGGCATTTCCTCATACGATACCCCGAATAAGTTCACTCGCCATTCGATTGCAGACGTGATGACGCATGCGCGGCGGGGCGACGGAAAGCCCGCTAAAGCGACGAGGGCACACCCGTGATGATAGTAGGGTACTCTGCACCCAGCAGGGGCTCCCTAACACGCCCATTTTTTTCCGTAACATCGCAACACTTCACACAATCCTCGCATTTCAGGAAGACGCTTGCGCCCTCCGCGGCGGGCACAGCCTGGGAACTAGCGGCGGCTTGCCCGGGTCGTGCAGCGGCACGCTAGGTGACAGGTGAGAGATGGTGGCGGCTCAATGATGGACGGTTCCGTAACGACGCCGCCGCCGTAGCGACGTTGCACAAACAGCCGATGTGACCCGGGCAGCAGCAAAAAGCTGCGCGCGCGCGCCCCAGTGAGAGCGCATCCGTCTTAATTAGCTCGCTTCGGCAGCAGACCACCTCCACCACCGCCACGGCTCCCACGGCTGTTGCGTAAGCAGGGAGGAAGCGGCTGCCTCCGCTAGAAGACCCGCAAGGTCGTCCCCCGATGACGGGCAGGTGGGCGCGACCTCGGACGTCACCGACACCTGGCAGCTGCCGTAGTGTGTAGTAGGAGTGAGGAACAGGCGTGTGTGTGCGGGGGGGGAGGGGGTAGCTCATGCCGGGGTGACCTCACCGCACGACAGACACGTGTAGAGAAAGGACGTGTGGCACTGATTGTGGGCAGATGGGGGCAGCCCGCGTGCAGAGATGGCTCTGCCGATGAGTCGAGACACGGTGTGGCCGATGGGCATATAAGCAAAGCAGCCTCGCTGGAATACTCGAGCCAGATGACAACGGTCTCACTGTCTCACTGTCGAGGCAACCAGTGCTCGCAAAGTATCGGATGCCCTCCTTTCAAATCTGCTTACATCCCTACATCCTCTCGCCACTGAAGTACCGCTATACCCGTGTCGTCATTTCATGCACAACAGAATAAGCTGGGTAATTCGTGTTAGCATTTTTTGCATGCTAGGTTAAAAGGGTTTCCGACTCGCTGGAATTTCGCAATGCCGAGACCTTGATTTCGCAGATGACTACGCACACGTGAAATCTACTCTAATATAAACAAGCACATCATGAGATTGTGGGCGCATATTCGGCAAACAAGCGTAGGATACAGTTCGTATATCTGCGTCTTGCGCAAGCGCGCACCATGTACATCGGGCGAATATTTCGAGGACCTCAACTAGTGGTGCGACGATTAACTGTGATGTGATTAATCGCAATACGATGCCTCACGATACATCACGATTACATCACGATACAACACGATTCACGATACTTCATGTGGCTATCGATATACGTCACGTTACGCAAAAAATAAATCTTCTCTTAGGATGTCAAAATCTCAGTTGGGTGCACCGTGCATAATGTTTTCGTGCGATAAAAGGAACCACACTGACAACACCACACTATATTACCTGTCTAATCACCAAGTCCCTTGTAAATTTCGATTCTATTCCGTGAAACAGAACGTTTCTAAAATATCACATCTATTTATTTAATAGTTTGTATTACGCACCATATCGTGATACATATCGATACATATATCATATCTCGACCAAAATATCGTAACATATATATTATTGTGGACTAGCGTATATCGTTGAAGGCACAAACCTCAACCGGACCTCATGAATGGCGCACCACTTTCCTCTGACATAGGCCTACCTCCGCCATCGCCAGATATTAAATCATCGAGAACTTCTTTCTGATTAGCTCAGTCAGTGAAATCCCATTGACCTGTGGCTTCAAACTTGACAAGTTGACAGACAAAAACCACATTGCTGGTAGTCTGGTACATGGCGGATCGCTCTACAAATCTCTACTTCCTTACTGTACTCTCTTGACATTGCTGCCCCGACTGTATTTATAAACTATATTTATAAACTGAACTGATAACATTTAGTTTCAGTAGTTTGAAGGTATCAAGGTATCCGTTTACACGCACGACAATTCTCACTGAAACTATACATATGAATCAAGATATGAATCTACATCGCGTCATTCTGTTACGTTATATTTTACCGGTTTCACGCTATATGACGACACGACAGCAGACAAGACATCCGGTAATGCACGAGCTTGAATAAAAGTTGCCAAGCATCAAATACTCTCGTTTACAATCGCACCCTTTACTATTAAAATCTACTAAGCCCCTAACGTGGGCGAAGTTTAAAAAATATTCAAGTAAACGAATGGTGTATTCATCAAAGGGATCGCACCGGCAGTAAGGACATTCTGCCCCGTGCACTGAACTCTGGCTAGCAAGGCGCAGGCTACGGATATGCGCGAGGTTTTATTAAAATACAAAAATAGAAAACGGATTGTATCAAGAGTCCCTAATAGAAAATTGATAATTAGAAAGTTGATTGTATTCTAATCGCATCACCGAGACAATATGGTGACAAATTCCCACCAGGTGAAGGCCGCCGCTATGCAAATACTGCTCTAATGAATTGCAGCTTCCCAATCTTGGCTGCATCGATGCCTGCGTGCGAAACGAAGTCCCACGACACAGCAAGACAGCAACATAATGTGTTTTACAGATGTTCACAATGATGTCCTACGATGAGAGCACGATGGAAACATGACATAGGAACGCAGCATCCGACGATGAAACATGACAGGGGCATGATGCAGAAACGCCACTTCCTACGATAACACACGACGTCCTGTGATAAAACACGATATGAACATGATGTAGGAACAGGAATGGGAAATAGAGTATGAACACGATGTGCTACTACGGAACGCGATGGGAACATACCGCCTACGTCCTAAAATAGAACACGCCAGGGACACAAAATCCTCAGATAGAAACATGATGTCCAATGACAGAGTGCAGGATACAGCACATAGAATAATTCGCTATGGGTCGTGCCCCGCACACTTCCTATCTTCTACAGAGGCTACTGCGCGATGGCAGACGAACTGGGGATGCGGATTAAGAAACTGCAGACAGACGAATGGTAAATTGTTAACGTGGCAAATTGCTAACACCTTCTCGGAAATTACCGCGCATATGCTTGAGATAATGTCCGCGGGATGCTGCCATGAAAGCAGCCCTCTCCGGCGGGGTAGCTGCTCTAATGACGTCAGCGGGTGGAGAGAGCAGTGGCGTGGGTGCCAGGGGAGGTGCCAGGTGCAGCAGAGGGCGTGGATGTCCACGGTATAGCACACCGAAATTTTGCACAGGTGAGCGATAGACCACTGCGCATGGATTTTCGCGCTTTTAAATATTTGTAAAATTGTAAAATTAAATATTGAAAATAATGTTCGCTGTATCAATGTAATGTGTGTATCATCTGTGTATCAATGTATATATATCTAACGAATTTGAAGTTCATACATTTGAAAATACATAATTTAACCGAAAATTTAAACAAAATATTGTTTATTATTTTTATATGCTCGTATTTGCATTAATAACGCTTAGCAGCATGAAATGCGATTTTATTTCAACGAAGTACGTGACCAATCTTCTTCCTAACCTGTGTTTATCTATAGGCCTTGGTCGAAGCTATCGCTCCCCTGCGCAGTTTTCAGCGCACCGGACCGGCGATCTTAACCCGCTGCCCCGGCCACTCCAGCATGCACCACGCTTCCCGAGCTGGATGTGAGGCTGACACACTGCGAACAGTGGGCAACGACGGTCTTCTTTGTTAGACATTTTAATTAGTTCACAGAGGCTTATGGGAATAATCTGCACCAGAGCGCTGCACAAAGCACGGGAAAGTGCGCCGGTTAATAGCGTATCGAGTTGTGCAGCGGAGACGCCAGGCTAGCTTATGGCAGCATTAAGGGATTAGGCCCAGCGAACATCCAAGGCCCTTCCGAACCTTCTCAAGTACGGCTAGATAGGGGGGTCGCTCCCATATGGCGACTACGCCGGCTCGCGTAATCAATACGGTTACCCACCGAATTGTGCCAAACTTTTTACTCTATTTACGTGATCCTGGAGTCACAAACACGCTCGCTGCGCAGTCTCAGCCACAGTCGGCTGGTCGACGAGAAATCCTCGACTAATGCCGCGCACTGATCGCAAATCAGGAGAACACCAGCCGGTCACTGCATGTGGCCGAGGCACACGCACGCAAGCCGCAGCAGCCGAGCAATATACGACCGCCGATCGCGTTCTACGAAAACAACAACTTCGGATTTAATTCGCATCTCGCACCCTATAGTACCCCCGCCCCCCGCACTCACCCACCCACCGACCGTCTCCACCGCCACCACCTCCCCTACGCACTGGTTTACCCAATTACAGTCTTTAGTCTCGGCAGCGCGGGGTGACTGTTCGCGGCACACTTGAACACGTCCTGCCGCAAAGGCCGATGTGGAGTCGATCAACGCTGTGGGAACTAATGGGAATGTATCTCCGCAGAACCATCGCCTTAGCAAAAAAAACCTGCCGTAATCGTAGCCAGCAATTTGTCACTAGCTGCCTTGAATACACGATGGTCGGCCACGCTACCCCTCCCCCTCCGCCTCCTCCTTCTCTCCTCCCCTCCGCCTCTTCCTTCTCCCCTTCCCTCCTCTTTCTCCCCTCCCGTTTCTCCCGCCCATTCTCTCCTCCTCCTCCAAGTCAGCCCTCCATGAAACAAAGCGGAGCAGACACGGCTAGTCGTAAGGATCGATGATCTGTCCCAGGGGGGGGGGGGGGGGGCGAACGAGTGTTCCAAAATTCGAGTATCGCCCTCCAGTCGCTGTAATGCTACGGAACGTCATATATTACTAGCGAAAGTATCCCTATAATATATAATATATAATATATATACATATATATATATATATATAATAATAATATATGTATAATAAATAATATTAATAATAGCGCGGCACAGAACCAAAGACAAGAGATGCGTGCAGATGGCGGTGCTAGCCAAAATCAACAGCCCAGAGGATGCTTCGAATAGTCACGCGCACACTTACTAGCAGATGGGACTTATCACTGGCTGTTAGACCATCCTCACAACACCTCTACTTACATTGTGCAATGCGGTATTAGGACATTTGCATATTCATAGGCGCCTTTCAGCCCGAAAGATCACAATGGTTAGTACTCAACGAGCTGGAGAGCTGATTACACTAGCAACTGGAGCAAGGGTCAAACAAGGTTATGCTCCTATTGTTGACTAATGCTGAAGGTGAGCGTCTAGCAGATTGCTGTACGTTACTCTCAGACGATGAGTTTCTTCCGAAGCGGATGCGATCATGGCTCTCCATGTAGCAATCACAGGCGCTTGGAGCGTTTCAATGAAATATAATGCTAAATAAATACGAAAGCTATTTACTACCAAAGTCTACTACCATATATATATTTATGTGTCAGTGTGCAGCAGCTAGCGTACGGCAGCCAGCGTGTGTTGCAGATGAGCATTTGGACGGCATTTACAGGAAATTGTCGGCAATTATAGGTGAAAGAGAGTAGGCCTAGAGACTTTAGTAGTAAATAGATTTCGCATTTATTTAGCATTATATTTTATTGAAATGCTCCAAGTGCCTGTGATAGCAATCATCCTTACGAATTAGCAGTCTCACTGCTGAACTGCTGTTCACAGCTTCCGCCGCCTGATCTGATATGTAAAGCGGGGATTGCCAAAACCGACACTGACGGATCAATTCAGTTAACAGCTATCATGTTATCTCGACATCGCCTCTACTGCCAGTGCAGCTGCGCCCATGCATGACCACACTAAATTAAGCAGGAGCAGCAAACCCTTTCAACATAGAGGCGGGCCTGTCGGGCAGCTGCAGCGCCGCGGACGCCCTCGCTCTGTCCAGCCCTGTCAACGGGACAGCCAGAGGAGATAGTCCGAGATACCCTCGAAGCGTCCGGCGGACAGACGCAGAAATGTAGAATTCTCGGCAGGTGAATGACGAACGTCGGAAGTGTGAAGAACTAGGCGTTGAAGCCCACGCATTTGCATACAGGCTTGCAACCATTAGCCATCGTCAGGGCAACATATCAGTAGTCGCTGGTAGATGTAGCTATACACAGTACGAGTTTCTCTAACAGCCGCAGCAGCCTTGCACGAATGACGGCTGGACTAGTCTAGTTATTTAATTTTAAAAGCATTTTAATGTCAAATAACGTACTTCTGATGTTTCGTCGACGAATATTTTCACCAATAGTGATACTCAGGAGGGCAAGTTGCGTTGTTGTTGTTGCGATGCACGCGGTTAGCTTCTCTCATGCACGTGATTTCGTAGTTCCTTCGCACAAGTAGCATAAGAGCATACGCAATAATATGCATTTGTAATATATAAGCGTGTGCGCGTGAGCGTTTGCGTGCGGTAAGTATGTCACATAGATGTATCTACCCTGGCAAGCAGGTGTCGGCGTGTATAAGAACACAAGGGGATATTATATGTATATATATATAATATCTTTCATCACCAAAGCAAGCGCAGCTCACTTCTGTGCGACAACTATAACTATATATATATAGTTATAGTTTTCGCACAGAAGTGAGCTGCGCTTGCTTTAGTGATGAAAGATCGTGTTCCTTTACTATAGACTCAATAGGTAAGCCTTCGAAGATCTGGCATCAAGAATTCGCCCAATAAAAATGCAGCTGCAGCCTGGCTTGAGCCTGTTAGCGCTACGACAAAACAGACACTCACAGGCATGCGATTCTCTACCTCACACTACCACACGGTCCTTCTCGGATGGCTGTATGACGTTTCTGCCTCAAGATTTGCAAGAGTTGACACCGCTTTTATAGTAAATATATACAGTTTTTAAACATAAATGATTTCGAACAGCTCTAAAACATAAATTAAAGTAAGAATAATACGCATTTTTAAACATTGAAAACGCGATAACGTGCGGTCGTATGTTTTATTCGTATAATTTACGTAGCGTTGTAACTGACTACGGCAGTCCACACTCAACCTTGTGGGAACCGCACTGCCTCTGGCAGACTGATGATACACAGAACAAACAGCTTCTACGAATATTCTTGAACAGTACCCAGCCTCAACACAGAATAATTACATGCCAAGTTATCTACAGATATCAAACGATCACATTTGAATAATAATATTAACTCATTTTTACGACTATTTACGTTGCATTTTATCTAATTACGAAATCAATATCGTGAGATATAATCAGACAAATACTGGCCTTTATGTGGTGGAAATAAGGTATATTGTACTCCTGGTGTCAGATCACTACTATATTCATCATTTCATGCATTATGCATCACAATCACCACGATTCTATATCATTATATCATTAAATATTGTTTGATTATGCTATATCAAAATGCGCAAGAAAACAAACACTTGCCTCTACATTATTTCGGCGGGTAATTTAGGAGTGCTGGAAATCAGTTATATTATCCCCAGCAAAGCTTCGTCGTTGTGTTACTTGTATGCGACTCACTCCTACCCCCCCCCCACACACACACACGCACACACACACACACACACACGCACACGCACACGCACACGCACACGCACACGCACACGCACACGCACACGCACACGCACACGCACACGCACA
>NW_014577230.1:402629-447559 GCF_000485595.1 Priapulus caudatus
TTTACGTACTATCGACTACCATACCCCCCTACCCCCCCACCACCACACACACACACACACGCACACGCACACGCACACGCACACGCACACGCACACACACGCACACGCACACGCACACGCACACGCACACGCACACGCACACGCACACGCACACGCACACGCACACGCACACGCACACGCACACGCACACGCACACGCACACGCACACGCACACACACACACACACACACACTATTATATGTGGCTGCCGGACAGTCAGCTCTCCATCAGCTGTGTTTCTAGCAGGAGTGCGAAATGACACAATATACATGTTACGTTCATGTATCTGCCAGCAGTTGACACGTTCAGCCTCTCGCGGGGCATTCTCGAACTCGAATACAGTTGTGCCCGCATGACAGTTCTCCCAGTCTGCTGGTTATCTGGTCAACATCATACGAACGCCATGATTTCATTACGCCAGCTGCCAGAGAGAAAGGAGACAGGAAGAGAGAAGGGGAAAGTACACAGGGGGCGAGAGAGGGGAGGAAGCGAGAAGGGGGGAGTATACAGGGAGCGAGAGAGGGGGAGAAGGGGGAGACTCTAGAAGAGAGAGATAGTACATGTAAAGTACGATTTTATGCACATTTCACAGTGTAACTGCAGAGAACTCGCGGCTGCCATGCGCCTTCTTTAGTAAGGATAATTGGAACGAGGATATTTGCGGTGAAACGCGCTTCAACACCATAATATTGATTGTAAAAACCACTCTATGGGAGCGCATCATCTGCGTACGTGTGTGTATACACGAGGATATGTAATTTCAAACATTACGGTTCTTTGCTAAGACATGACATGAATGTAAACATTTGCAAGTAATAATGGCCATAAAGCCCATCAGCTAGCTACGAAGCGACAAAACTGTTCATATGTGCATAAACAGCCATGAAGGAGTTACGATAATAAATCCTACTCACAAAATACATTTCTTTAGGCGGGCATTCATAAACGTTTCAAGAGGAGATTATAGACGCTGTAATAAAATGCGGATTAAATTGTTTAATATTTACTGTACTTCTCGTTCGGTATCATTACTTCCCAAATAGCTGATTGATCATGTCTGTAAATGAATATAATATTTGCTTGAGCATATAAGCCCTGAACTCATAAAGACGTCAGCACATAGAACTAGACTGCCACGCACAAAAATCCACTTTCCTTACAACAACTTGGGAGTGCAATGACAAAGAAGCTTGGATGCTGACGAGGAACCATCTATTTCGAACCAAACAGCTGGCCACGAACAGAATAAACATATCAGGTATAAAATTAATAGCGTACAAAAAGAATGTCCAGCGCTATTTTTGCAAGTAAAGATCCTAAAACAATTACAGAGGTCTGGTTGAAGGTTTCCATATGGCCCGCTGGGTATCACAACCAAGGAAAAGGCAGTGCAACGGCAGAGGTATATATGTAAGCTACACGCCTGCTGCAGGCAGTACAGTTCTTTTCTAGATGGGGTGAATCGACCCATGAAATCAATGCCAGTGATTGTTGGCAAAATGTGCTGTAAATTAGCAGATCTGCAACGCAAATACACATGCTTGCGTATGTGGTGTGTGCTACCGTTAGTCCGAGTGGAGAATGTGTGTGTATGTGTGTGTGCGCGCCCGTGCGTTCGTGCGTGTGTGCGTGCTTGTCGTAAACGCACTAGGTGCGTTCGGTTCAAAAGCTTCTATGTTAGTTTTAATATATAGAGCCCTTTATATAGGTAGAATGTACGTTTCTAATACAATATAATATGTGGGGATTGACTGTAACAGTAAAGCAAACTATTAGGCCTACTTGCAGTTGCAGTGCGTGGCTGCCTGCATGCGCATGCATGCATGATTTCACCAGTATTAAAAGCCTAAAGTGAATATGGCGACCCGTGTCATTTCAAATGCAAGGCTTGCTGGCCTGTTTGTCTGTATAAGTTCAGTACGTCTGCCACTACCCCCCAGGACCCCTGTTAATTCTACTTTGCAGTGAGAAAGATGACATAAAAGCCTATTCAGTAGCACATCCCATGACAAAAAGTACTACCTAAGCTGAAAGCCTTTCTGGCAACATCCATCTCAGTATTACATGCTAAAGATAATGCCCCGACTGTGTGCCCATTTGGCACAGCCCTCCCCATCCCTATATGTCTCTTATTCACCAAATTCGTTCTGTGTCTGTGTGCATAAAAAATCCTCCCAGCCCCGCCGAGCAGTTGGCCACAACAATTAACTAATTACTCATTATTAACGGCTCCATGGTGCCAGTCAATGAATAGCTAGTTAGTGAGTTCATGTCACAGGGCAGTAACTAGTAGCCACACCAGACGCCCACTGGGCAGCCAGACAGTGCATTCACGTTCTGGGTCAGCTGGAAGTCTATTCAGCTGATGGGATAATTGTGGTTATCCAGTGCCAGCGGACAGTGCTGTGGACAGTGGTCTGCCATTGCTGGATGTGTCAAACGGTGGTTCTTCCTTGCTACATGCCTGACACTGCATGACTTCTAGCAAGTCTGGTGTGGACTAGCTGGAATTACTTGCTTTCTCTCCCAGACCCAGGACCTCCCACCTTCCGCAACCTTTGCACATTCTGGGATGGGGAAGAAGGATGATGCGACTTTGACAGAAACCAATCCACACGCGAGTAAAAACGTTTATATATATAAATAGGCACTAAGCTAAAGTTTATAATATTATTTTGCCACATCAGTTCTCGCTGGCCACATGTTCAGTACTTTCTATGAGAAATTTGCCCGGCAGCTAAATTGTGCTGTATTAGAAGTGTACAGCGATATAATGTCCTTTTTATTACAACTAGTTTCAATCTGCTGCCCCCGGAGTGACTGACAGACCTGGACCTCATTATAACTCTGAACTGTACAGTTGGTTTTCTATCTACAAGGACCGAATAGGGAGTTTTCAGAACTGCAAAGTATCAAAAGTGTTCGTCATTGCCAAAATTAAAATTCAAGATGCCTACTTACTTGCCAGCACTTCACACATGTGTGTGTGTGCCTCTCCTACATAACACTCGTGCTCATTGATTTGTTGCGTTTTGGGCGTGACATTCTAGTATCTTGCTATTTGGTTCAGATGATACAAAAACTAGGAAAATAATGACTTACCTCCGATTCCTCCATACACTGCTCCCTGCAGGCAAGTGATGATCAGAATTGTAGTAAATACACCAGGCCAATTTGTGCCCATGGTCATTCTGAAAATAAAACCAGACACATTTAATAAGGCGATTCAACTGTACAGTGTGCATAATATGAAAGATTTAAAGTAATATAGTACACACACGCACGCATATATATATAATACTATATATATACATTAATTTACACATTTTATATTATGCATCACATTTTTAGTCATTTGATATAAAAAAAAACAATTCAAACGTAATAACATTTTAAGCCTTTTATACAACATATAGAATTTACCATGTATTTTCGGGAGATAATAAAAGGAATTTGTACTTATTCCCACATGATTCATAATATTATCAAACTCCTACTACTCTAGTAGTAATATCTTTGATATTATATAATATAAACAATAGTATATAAGATGGAGAATAATAAACACATATATTATTCTACATGAAACATAACATAATAATTATTGTATCTATTCAACATGTTTATACGTACCTAGTTAGGTTGCACGAGATAATATAGATACATGCACTGAGCTTTGAATTTTTTAATATGTCATGCAAAACATTTTAGATCACTATTAAACCATGACATTACAATATTAAGATATATATATATATATTTAAACATATTAAAAAATCAGATGATCTGGCTACAAAAGCATGTTATTTTAAAAACATACTACAACTATAAAGTGATGTATTTTTGGTACCGTGAATATAAATATGGCAGCTGCTATTGAAAACACAAGCTAAGCATACTTATATCATACTTGATGAGAGAAATTAAGCTATGTACGTATTCAACAACACATGCACAATCACACGCTTGGTCCCACACACGCACGCACGCACGCACGCACACAGAATATAAACATAAGATAAACGAGAAAGACTTGCACTGCAGTCGTGCAGTAAAACATGTTCCCGTCAGTTAGTGCCCACGACAGAAATGTAAATAGTTTACACCGCAGCTTGCATGCATGTAGATGCGATATCAAATTCACGTTGACATTTGATTCTGTCTGGTAGTGGTAGCCTTCTTGCTAAATATCTGGTTTGGACAAAGAACTACTCATGGGGCTATCAATATCATTATTTTAAATAATAAAATCGAGCACTTTGGTCCCATAATCAGATACTTCGTATATATCTAATTTAAGCGTACAAATTAAGAATGATATGTATTTATAATTTATAGTTTATAATTTATAGAATATAGGTAATATTGTATCACAAAGAAATATTACTTAGGTTAACTAGTAATACTAGGTACCGTATTATGTATACCACGTATGTTTAATACCATAAAATTATATTCCTAACCTATCCCCAACCATTGCATGATTAACCTTAATCTGCATGATAGAAGTGATGACAATTATAACAATTAGATTATTAAATATTGGCTATATTACTAGTACGCCATAGTAATATGGTAGGTTGAATTGTGGTAGCTAACACTGATCAGGGACTGATGGTGATGCGCGCACGCGCGCTCAATCGACCCTCCGTCTAGATACGCAAACAACATACGTCTGCCGCGTGATGCTGATCACCCCTCCATAAACACCTAGCTTTACCTGCGGTTTGTAGCAAATCCACTCTCTCAGGCACGATCTCCGTCTCCCAACGGCACCTCAAGTATTCCACATAGTTAATACACCAGCACAGAGGTAGAAACGCGCGTAGTTAAACTCTTCTAAAGTTGCTGTCAACAGACCTACTGTACAACCTCGTACGGTACCTAGCACAGCTACATGCGAACTGAGCGCGCTTCGTTGCCGCGCTGCTTAGCTAGCTAGCTAGCGAGCCAGCGGCGACACCCCGCGGTGATCCATTGAAACTATTCCATTGACACACGATCGCACCCACGCCCATGCCATCGCACCAGCCATTCAACTTATTGACGTGTTCAAATCCGTGGATTATTTTCGTCTAGAATGGCTCTTACGCACTTTATTATTCTCTGACAATGGGATCCGCTAATGTCAGACGAAATTAGCCATTTGGTTCGCGCGGGAGAACGGATAGTTGTTCGAAGGATTTTGATCACCAACCGTGATCACCACATGTATCGATAGTCGGTGCCGGCTCACGCGCACAGCAGTACATCAGCATGATATAAGACACCTCATATATAGATGGGTTCTTACGTAGTAAGCTCCATTCTTCAGAGAAGCTGATTCTTAAATGAATTTTTTTAGCGTTTTGAGGCATTCGTATAGATTTCGAAATACTGTATAATCATGATGAAGATTGAGTGGGTTTCAGCTTCATTGATGAGATAGAAAAGAGGGAGAGAGCGCGCGAGTGGGGAAGAGATAGCAAGAAAGAGAGAGAGGGAGAGAGAGAGGAAGCGAGAAAAGGAAGAGAGAGGAAGAGAAAGGAAAAGAGAGGAAGAGAGAGAGAGCGAGAGAGAGAGGAGGGGAAGTAAGATTAGGGACGCGAGGGAGAGAGGACAAGCGAGAAAGATAAATTATCTCTAAAACTCAATGGTTACTAGATTGATTGATAGGAGATTGCACAACTTTATTCACCCACTGGACGAGCATAACGTAACATTGTATGGATAGGCGCACGTTTTGCCTACAGTAAAACAGACATAAACACATTATTATAATTAGATAAAGTAGAGTATAATTATATTTATTGCAGCACTTAGTTTAGAGGAAACTACCATGAGCTTTTTAGTCTGATGACACGTTGTGAGCTAACCAAATGTAGATAAAATCCATTTGCAGTTGCGTGTTCCCTATAACATATTCTCTGGTTATTTATTGCTGTTACAAACATCTTTTTGAAAATATTACCTTGCAATTTCAAATATTTATCTTAATTTAATGTCTTAATAATAATTTTTAAATTCACACTAGAGATGACGTTTGGGGATAATTCGACAACGCGCACAAAATTGTATTTACTATAAGCCCTGACAATCATTTTGACATTAGCAAATTGTTGCATCATAAGTCAGTCATGTGATTCACTGGACGAGCGTGTACCGCATAAGCTGATTTACTCGAGTATCCGGCAGTTACATGCCGCCTGAAACTACAAACTGCAATAAATTTGCTTGGTGGCCTGATAACTACGTGGCCGAAAATGCGACTAAAATAACTTCAAAGGCGAACATATGTAAAGTATATGAAAGACCATAGAGAGGAGGAGGTAGAAACTTAAAGCGAATGACAGAGGGGTTGGAGAGAGAGAGAGAGAGAGCGCGCGCGAGAGAGAGAGAGAGGAAGAGAGCTAGAGAGAGAGAGCGAGAGAGAGACAGAGAGAGAGAGAGAGAGAGAGAGAGAGAGAGAGAGAGAGAGAGAGAGAGAGGAGAGAGAGAGAGAGAGAGAGAGAGAGAGAGAGAGAGAGAGAGAGAGAGAGAGAGAGAGAGAGAGAGAGAGAGAGAGAGAGAGAGGGAGAGGAAGAGAGACAGTGAATGAGAAAGGGGAAGAGGGAATGTATTAATGTGTGAATATATGGGGATAATGTGTGCATGTGTGTTTGTGCGCGCGCGCGTGCGTCCGTTAATTCGACGGAGTGAGACACAGAAAGCGGATAAGAGGAGTGAGAGAGCGCGCACGAGAAAGAGTTGGAGAGCAAGGATACGCTTCAATTAGCCATGGTTTAAACTGGGTTATAGCTTTATGCATGTGTAATGAAGCTTATAGAAGCAGTAAGCTAACAGGTTGGTTGTAAGAGGTATATAACAGTAGATGTTCTCTGGCACATTAACATCTGCAAAAAAAACACATCAAGGGTCTATCGGAAAATGCGCGATATTGCTGACACTTGCAGATGGTGCCAAAAGGCATCCACGTCAAAATACAAGCACTTTTTCATGAAATCGGAGCCCATGTGGACAAGCAATTTGGCAAATGAGGAACAGATTGGTGCGGGGTTATGTTTCCCTAAAAAAACATGGCCGAATAACAGTAGCAGGGTTCACGCTGTAAAGCCTCTAGGGATGAAGTATAGCATGATTACTACAAACAGAGGTAGTAGTACGGGAGCTGATGAGACGAAGGGCTGTGGTCAGCAAATTAGATTACACAGCGATTCATTCAACATCCAACGATCATAGTTAGATGGTAACATGTACCCGACTTTGGAGTAATCACTCTGACAGTCAGAATGATTACTCCAAGATCCGACCTAGGTGTTCATCCCATGTGCTTAGCGTTCAGTGGTAAAGTAGTCACGGACCACAAACCGTGTTATTATGATGCATATCCAACCTTTCTTCCAAGTATCCGCAGAGGCATTGCGTTCGATTTTCAGCGGCTACTAATATAAATTATGAATACAGCCTACTAGCGCGACACGACTCCCCATAGTCCACGCTCGCACTACGCTCTGCTGGAAGATAAAGATCATATGCGGATTGAAAAAAACATTTTGCAAACATTCAAATGAGCTCGAGTGATAGGGTTAATTTTCATAACAAAACACGCATGATTTAGATTCCAGTATAGAAGTGACGTTATCTGCATAACAACAACTGTCTTCATCCACCTCCCATATAGTCCAACTCTAGGATGCTTGTATCAACAAAACACATAGCTGGAGCTTATTTCAGATCGTTATTCGCCCACAGATAGCATGAAAAGCCGCTAATCTGTCAGGCGGGCGGGGAATATACATCGTCCGATTTCATTTGCATTTAGAAATCAGCGCCGCCAATAATCTAGACAGATGCTGAAAAACCAATCGGTCGTGTTTTTCCGCGATCGCGCGTGTGCGATGCAGAGCCTAGCGACAGACTTACGTCGCAGTGGCTCCACGAATCTACATCTCGGTATGTTAGTTTAGGCCAAAGTTAGGCTGCGCCAGAGAAGTCGGCCGTCTTTGTCGGCAAATGGAAAGTGTTATCGCGCGGACTGCATGCTTTCTTCTATACGGCGCGTTTTTTCTTAGAACAAACAAAGATGCGTAAAACCCGTTCGCGCGCATATTTTGCACGTGACGTAATGTACGTTGAATTTAATAGAATAGAAATTTTCAACCTGCATTAAAAGCGAGGCCGGTGCATATTTTTCTTTGCGAGATAGTTTCGTCACAAAACTGACGTTTTCCATTAGTTTTGTACGACGTCAAGTCAGCTAGGCACTTGTAGTTTACTGCAAGGCGATTATCTATTATAGAATTTAGCATCGAAATAAAACGACATTAACATAATAGCACAAGGAAAATAAATGCCTTTACAGATAACAGACCCGCACAAAACTTCAAGGCATTTGGTTTTAGAATTATTCTAGGGAATTTTGTGAATGTCACTTAACGACAATGACATGTTACAAAACTAGCTGTTGCAAGCGTTCAATTGCAAAACATTTTATGGTTAGAAAGCACGTCATGTTATTCTGTACGTCTTCCAATATAAGATCCAAAGGAATTTTGTGTATATATGTTGTAGGTTAAAATTCCAGGATACCGACTCTATATAGATGTGAGAATATCGGGAAATAATAAACAAGATATTGTGTTTTATCTACTCTAGACAATAAGCATATATTCTTGATTCCATAACAAACATTATCCCATAAGCAGGTCTACAAAACAATTAAGATTAAATTGGAATATACGGCAAAATTTAATGAAAAGGTCAGCCTATAATATAATACCTAGCCATTAACCACTATGTTAACATAAAAAATATTTGTAAAATATCCCATTCACACCGCTTTTAATATAACACTAAATATTTATAGTTGACTGTGCCTAAAAAAATACTTTCAGAGTAGAAATCTTTTCAACAAAAATTCTATGAAAAGTGATCGAAAAAACGTTTTCAAAATATTGACTGTGATAAAAAAAATTATTAATTAAATTTCGGCATTAACGAAGTTGCTGACACGAAGCACGGGGTCATCGGCTTTATTTTACGAGCGTATTTTACATTTTTTTGCAACGTGAGAACAACCGGTGCACGTATAATCGGCTAGTTTACTGAGTTTGCGTCCTTACTAAATTTTATTTCACTAACGCCAACATCACGGTCTGCTGCTCAATTCAAGTCCCGCGCCGAAATTCGCTTGTCTGCACCGCCTGCTCGCGCGAGTATATGCACAGAGCCTGACTGCCGGATTAGATCCACTAAGCCTCCGTGCACACACCGCATCCAACCTCTAGTCGGACACACCACGCAGGTGCGACGCTGCAGCAGCGACTTTCAGCTGCTGTCCACGCATTTTTTTGAAACAGCGCCGTCAAAAAACGACAATCGCCGCTCCGCTGGAGAGACGGACGTCGTCTCGCTAGCCTTTGTTCAACGCGGAAATTTGATTTCGCCGCCCTTATTCGCTCAAATCCTTGTTATTAAAATGCGCCTCATTGAATACCTTGCGGCCGCCATCCGCGGGTTTAAGGTCGGCTGGCTGCGTGCGGCATAGTAAAAGCCGGAGTTACCATCGCATGGTCGTCACTCCGACTGCATCAATTCCCCTCGGCGCTTCCCCGGCAATTATTTGTCATATAATGTATAGCCTCGGCACAGCAGCGCCGCGCCACGATGCGGGCACGCGCGCGTGACTCATGCCAGCGGGGCCGCCCTTGCGAGTCAACTTGATGAAATTATTATCAATAAGTAATCACGGCTAAGTCGTTCGGCTGTCCTCTCGGGCAAAACGCGCATAGCTACTGTCAGTATAGCGGAATGCGACGATCGCCACTCGCTTTTTCCCTCGGCCCATTTCGCGCCCAATTTCATTTTGATTACAACAAGGGCCGTGCGTTACAGCGCGTGCATGCGTCAACGTGCGAGCGCGTGACGTCCGTGGTACATCTCACGCGTGATCCCGTACGCGTGAGTACTACTCTATCGTGTAACATGAGTTGGGGTGAACGGCCACTGGCGTACATCCCCCTTGACGAGTCATATGCCATACGCTTACGCGCTAGGGTACTATTTAGGATACTTTGTTATACATACAAAATTGGTGAAAACCGCGAGCCTAATTGGGATTTCGAAAACCAAGACATAAGGCAACACACTGTTCCTACTGAACCGTACTACTGAATCCATGTAAAACTTGCGCGGAGCACTCGATTTCGCTTTGATTTCTCACAACTCGTTCCACATTCTTACGCGAGGACCACCGATGATATTCGAGTCTACTGGTGGTGCCTTGCAGCACGCGTACGACTCGGTGCACATGTTTGCGAACACTGCCCGCGATTTCCAACACGTACCTTATCGCAGGGCTTCTGCCGAGAACAGATTGGCAGAGTAAAAACAAACTGGAGCTGTTTAGATGAGCAACGAAAGTCAAGCCGTATGTTTCGCGCAGTTAAGAAAACAGGCAGCAACGACGTGGCGTAGCGTTGGCGAAACAGTCGGGAAGCTTATGGTAACAAGTAGACAAATATTACCCGAGCGCTATAACATATTTTGTTTTCGGACTTGGCCGCAATTTATTTAACCCAACCGTCATGCCACCGATTCCAATATTATATTTCTGTTGGCTTTCTTAAACGATCTGTTTTCAGTTTGCAGGATTCGTATACACGGCGCACCCAGTCAGTCACGAGGCGACCATCGGCTTCCTACCCTGCTGACAAGGAAGGAAACTGCCTCGAGATGAATCATCAGCACTAGCTGCGTGGCTAATATCTGAAGATACAGGCAGACACGGAGAGAGAGAGAGCGATAGAGTGAGTGAGACAGAGACAGAGAAAGAGAGAAAGAGAGAGAGAGAGAGAGAGAGAGAGAGAGAGAGAGAGAGAGAGAGAGAGAGAGAGAGAGAGAGAGAGCAAGAGAGAGAGAGAGAGAGAGAGAGAGAGAGAGAGGAGAGAGAGACGAGAGAGAGAGAGAGAGAGAGAGAGGAGCGAGAGCGAGAGAGAGAAAGAGGTTGAGAGCGCGCGATAGAGAGAGAAAAAGAGGGAGATAGAGAGGGAGCGAGAGAGAGAGAGGGAGAGAGAGAGGGGAGCGAGAGAGCAATAGAGGGGGCTAAAGCGAGGGAAAGAGACGGGAAGAGAGGAGAGAGCGATAGAGTGAGTGAGAGAGAGAGAGAATGAGAGAGCAAGAGAGGGGGGAAAAAGACTGCATGTAGGAGAGGGAAGTCGGACCGTAGCAGTCGCGGCTGCTGTTCCATGTCAGTGCCACCGATAAACGGCTCATCCGCCATCTCACCTCTGCAATACGCACGCGCGCGCACACACACAGCACACACACCACACACACACCACACACACACACAACACACCACACACACACACACACACACACACACACACACACACACACAGCAATGACGTAGCGGCAGAAGAATCCCACTCAGCGCTAGTCACTTAATTCGTACTTTCAACTGTGATAACAAACCGCTAGCCAAGTCTACCGTAAGCCGATACTAGTTATTCTCTCTGAACATATAGCAAGAGTTACCACGTTTCTGCCGGAGCTGCCACCGGTTGCAGATGTAATGGCCGAGTATTTACGCGCACGAATATATGACATAAGTAAGTACTATATAAGTGATATAAGTAAGTATAGTATACCATTATACCCATAAGTAAGTATACCCGTATTTTAGGCAATGCCGAGGCATATAACTAGCTAGCGTCGTAGTCGGCTTTACCCCTAGTACGCATTTACCCCTTCCTCACCAGCGTCCCAACTCTCCCGTCAGCATCCCGCGAAACGTCTCTCTATTTCTCGCTCGCTATTTCTTTCTCTCTCTCTCTCTCTCTCTCCCCTCTGTCTCTCTCTCTCCCGCTGTCTCTCTCTCCCTCCCTCTCTATCTCTCTCTCCCTCTCTCTCTCTCTCTCACTGTCTCCATCTCTCTCTGTCTCCCTCTCTCTTTCTGATTCCGACGAAACGAGAGAGACGCGAGAATACGCCCATCTGTCTGTGAAAGGCAGGAAACAGAAAAAACAAACACGCTTTCACACGTCGGAGGCTTTGCGGCGCGGGGATGAAAACGCACTTCGCGGTACGGTGGCGAGGGAGGGCTATACGGAGCCCTTGCGTCAACGCGATAAACAAATACGCCACAGTGCATCGGCGTGTTTATTTATTTACCGAAATCCGCCGAATTCGTGACACCCCGTGTTTTCAGAAGGCATGTCGTCCGTGCAAAGATAACATCCCCTAAAGAAGTAGCTAGACTTGCTAGCACTGTTCTAAGACGTCGGTATACCGTGTCGCCACAATGCATGCTCCAGAGCTAACGCACGAGGCGCCGCCGCACCAGCAGCAGCATGCAGCAGCGAAAAAGATTGTTAATATCAGCCGAGCTTCGTCAATATTTTCTCAGCATGCTCGCCCATTGAAGGACGTGCTATTCTAGCATTCAGCCGCACCACGTCTGCCTCTCGCATTCCTGCGGTACTCTCGCACTGCCTCGCCTTATTGCTGTTGACTCGAAAACCTCTCACTCTTTACCTTCAACTCGAAAGCTGTCCAACGAAAACAAACGTGCGACGTTATATAGGGAACGCGCAGGAGATGGCGGTCACAGCTCGACAACGCTAAAGGCTCTTCATACTTGCATCGAGGGACTATAATAGTTGACGCGCCTGTCTGTCCGGCTCGTCACAATCGCGCCGATTGAGTGTAAGAAGTGAGAGAGAGGGGGTAGGACAGAAAGCGAAAGAGAGAGAGAGAGAGAGAGAGAGAGAGAGAGAGAGAGAGAGAGAGAGAGAGAGAGAGAGAGAGAGAGAGAGAGAGAGAGCGAGAGAGGAGAGGCTCGCTGCTAGTGTCCGCGTTATAAGCTAGTCACACTACTCGCTTTGTTTTCGGTTTGATATAACGAACACCTTTTTCGTCGATAGCCGCATATTCGCGGAAGAACGTCTTTTTTCATATTTCATGGATCTAAGCGTTGGTTACATGCACCTGTTATTGACAAATACATGTCACCCGATCATGTAGAGGAACTAGGGATTTTTCGGCCAGCGCACCATCATACCTATCTTAGTCGCCTCCTCCGAGAACACGTTGAAAAGACACAAGATCGATGCGTCCGTCTCGGCGCGCTCTCGCCCGGGTGAAAGATTGTTCGCGCACGGAATTAGCTTTTTATTAAATTTTTGTGTTCGGAGAAACGATAATATTACGCGCGCAGAAGAAACAGGAGCCAGTGCCGCCACGCCAATCCAGTCGTTAGTGCGGCGAGAACACATGTTGGGTCGCGCGGCGGCGCGGGGCGGGGAGCTCGGGACAGCAGGGCTCGGCCTGCTTTGTCAGAGCAGCTTGTTTTACACACGGCCCGCAGGCAGGCAAGTCGCCGACGACGTTTTGCTAATTCCAAACACATCGCGCGCCAGCGGCCTAATCGCCGTGAGATGAATTTTATCCCCCCTTTCCCCCCGTGGAGGAATCTGGAAGAATCAATCACTAGATCGCAGCACTGCCCCGTCATATTGGCGCCAGTCTACCAGTGCTACGAGTGGCGCCCCTGTCGCAAGCTCGTGAGCCGCCATTATTCATCGCTCCTCGTTTCACGTTATCCATATTCTAATTTGCATTGTTGTCGCATCGTACTTAATTTGACTTTTTATGTCTAGCTCCGTAAGAGCGGAGTCGCTTTCGTGTAAATTTAAGTGTTGTCGCAGGGAAGCTTCAATGCGAGTTGAGTGGAAATGAAATATGATTTCAAATTTATGCAACTCGTTCAAGGATGATTTCTTCCTTTTATCGACAAAGTTGAATCGAATTTTTCGAAATAAATTCCGGGATAACATATGGTTATCGCTATCTCTACTTATTGAATTTTTAATCATTCATATTGCCGTCTTACTAATGGAATTGTAAATGTACCGCTGGAGAAAATGTACCAAAAATACTGACGCAAATACATGTTGTAGCTGCGTTTAGCGTAGACCTATCTAAAAATATGCAATCGGCACTAATTTAACATACAGAAACGTACCAAAATTAAGATGGTGTATAAAAACATGTAACCCGTATGAATAGTTTTGCATTCAGCAGTATGTCAATCTGTGCCTGACCACGGGAGCCACTATCTTCTAGACATCAACCTTAATTATTTACAAATTGTATTGCTTCCTAGGCTATAGTTAGAAACCGTGATTGGACTATTGCATTAAATTTATTCAATTATTCACGCATATCTTAAATGTTAGTGCAAAACCACATAGTTACAGAAAATGATAATTGCTGAAACATACAAGTGCGTATTAGGCACCCACCTGCAATTCTAGCTCCAACACACTCACTTTTAGACTGGCAGCACAAACGAAACTGGAAGTGGTGGCAAATTCAGTCACTGTATATTGTATGACTAAAATACACAACCGGTTCGACTGTTGAGAACACACAAAAGCACGACACCGAAATATATTACAGGTATTGCGTTTTATTACTTCACATCGAATCGAAATAATAAAATATAAAATATTAAGCCAATATATGTGTGCAATGCAAGCTGGCAATAACATGATCCTCTGTTATCTTCCTGCTCAATTACACGTTAAATTAAATAAAGAAATACCATGAATGATGGTGAGTGGCGCAACAACGGGCCACGTTTATCGGATTGCTTGGAAGCATTTCCAAAACAACGGATTTTACTGAACATATTCATGGGCGTAGTGAATGCGCCACCCCAACACCTCCATCCTCACAGATAAAGATGCCCACGCCTACGATTGGCTCACGGTAACAGTCTCCGAAAGGGGGGGTTACCAAAATACTGGGTAAAGCAAGTTACGACCAATAACAGTTAATTATTAGCGATGTAATGCATGTGCAATTGACATTGCCAGTGGTGAGCAGACCCGTACCCAAGGGGGGTTCCAGGGGTTCCGGAACCCCAACCATCAAAAAATAAATACAGTCGACCTCGCGCCTAAGTCGAATCCAACAGGACTGGAGGAAAAGCTTCGATTTCGGATTTCGGATTTCGGATTTCAGATTTTTTTAAGGTCTTGTAGGCCTATTTTATAGTTGGGCTAGGTATATTTTATCCAGAAGAAAACTGTTAAAATGCACCAGAATGCACCATTTTAAAACGAATTTTCAAAATTTTCCCGTGGGATCATGCCTCCGGACCCGCATAACATAGCTTCGTGCCTTCGGCGCTCGCAGTCACCCGCACACCTCTGATTTGAAACCCTCATTAGTCCAATCCTGGGTACAGGACTGGCGCTTGCAATGCCTTATGCGTTAGACACTCAGTCAGACAGACGGGCAGACAAGATAGGTACTCAGACAGACAATTGGGCATAAAGTTTGAAAAATTGCTCCAGTATCATAAGCGGCTATGGGTTCAACATACCGTAATGATTTAACATAAGTAAAATAGCTATACAGATAATCAGAAGCTTCAAATCCTTAAATGTACGTAATCAGCTAAATACTGTCATTAAATAGCCGTTTAATAATCGGAGTGGCTGGAGGTACGGCAGCCGTCGTTCGTTGAAGCCCCTTTTTGGCGTTTGTTTGAGGGCTGAGGCAATTATTTGCGATCTTCTGATGTAAAGTTTACAATAATGTTTATTTTCATACCTAATTCGAGTGTTTCTAGCTCATCAAAACTCTCAAATCGTGAATTTATTTCCCAAGGCGCTATTTCGAAATATGCCGCCATCCGCCGCCATCTTTGAAAGCGAATGGACTGCAGTACTTCCAGCCTCGTAAATTAGAGATACGGCTGCCGTACCTCCAGCCACTGCCTTTAATAATGGAAATTGTATGATGTAAATGATATTACCATAGGAAAAATTAAGATAACAAAAGGCTACAATATACATTGCCGCTAACATTGCAGTCTAATAATAAACAACATAGAAAGTGACGTGATACTACATACAGTAAATAAAAGCAAGAAGTAAACAAAATTGTTTGCAATTGTCAAATTCTTATAGGTTGCGAGATTTATTATGATCTAATCTAGCTCTACTATACATCTCTGGCACAATGAAATGCCTTTTTGTCTATTAAGCAACTCAACAGACTGAATCACAGCATAAACTCACTCACATACTCGCAGCCATTATTCCAAAACGCTGCCATCACCGAAACGCTGCCATCAATTTAGCGACCTAGCTTAGTGAGCTTATGGCGTAGTGGTATAACCTGGCTTATTGGGACAAGCCTTCTACTAATAACTTGTACTGTATCCCAATCACACATTTGCGTTGATACCATTTTTTACGGTTATGTGGCTAAGATTTAAGAGTATAGAATCCTACCGTTATTTCAGTTCACGTTTCTGAGAGCAGTAGCCCCGCGCCGTCTGTCTCTTGCGGGGTAAAAATGGCGAATGTCAGTTTTGACGCATGCGCATGAACAGTTTTCCAAAACCAAGCGAAGTCAAAAACCGAATACGGTCATTGGGGTGACGTTTTAGAATAATTTCGGCGCGATTTACTGCATTTTGCAACTAACAGACACGTACGGTAGGCCTACAGCATGACAAGATAGGCACATGGAGATATATGAACAGTATCATTTAATTTCATGTGAATAAACTTGTCGAAACGCTCTAAATAACGTTTATTCTCCGATAGCATAGACCCATACAAACAGCATGATATTATCAAAAAATAGGAAATCATAGATCGAGGAGCTGCACCAGCTCTGCTTAGTATATTACTATATTACTGCACACACAGTGCTGAGGATTATGCGAATTATCATAATCGAAGTGCAAAGGGTAATATGAACAAAAATAAGCCGAGGATGCCGCATGATTTCAATAAGGTTAGGAAATAATCGATAGTAAATAATAATCCCACACGGCAGCACCAGTAGTGCGCATTTAATTACAGCTGTTGAATAAAATCTTTTACCGCGTTTTTTAAAAAGTTTCATTTTAAAATAAGAGGTTTGTCACAGAAGACAAATAAAGGTATACGGTTCCGCGATGATCTTATCTTAGCAACCGTGATGATAGCGCACTTCAAATTAAAAGTTGGCTTTGTTATCGACTGGTCTCACTTACTGTGCACTCACACGAAAGCGTGTTTCAACGTGTATATATATATATCATCTTTATCACGATGCATGTCAGTATAACCTCAATATACCAATATTGTTGGAGTGCAATAAAAGCTAATAAATTTTCGGTGGTAAGTCGCGGCACAGACGCCAGTTTGCGTTGGCTATCGGCAAGCTTGCCTTATCTGTTGGTTTATACCACAAGTGCCCTGTCCGTAATTTACCTAGAGCTGTTACTATAGCAATTATAGGCGGGCCGCTAACACCCTTACGCGTACTTGAGAAGATATATGACCTGGCGAATGGAGAAGGGAAGGATTGCAGGCGCGATATGCACCAACTGAAATACGGACGAACTACGCCATAACGATAGTCTTGCAAGTGCAATATTAAATTTCTCTCCATATGCCTTTACACCTTTCTAATGTACACAGGTAAGACCTCGTGTATAGCAGTTTTCATAGGGCAGTAGCGATAGTTTTATGTTACCATGTTTATACAGTGTGAATCCTATAGTATGTTCTTCTACAAGGCTGATCCAACGTCTAGCTGCACATCATGTCTGCAAGCAATAACAAGTCAACGCGCACATACTGAGAAAATCAGCTAAATATGCTGACCAAATAAGGTGCTGACCAAATAAGGAATGATTTGCCAGAGAGTAACACTGCGTACGTAACCGCTGACAGCACGGACTCCAGCGCAAATTCTTGTAATTATCTGTTCGATAGGAAAAGCAATTCCGGGATCGACTCAAATCCCAGGGACAGAATTAACTTCTCAAGAAAAATCCATGCAGCAGCGGCGAATGAACTGGGGCGGGGCAAGTCGACGCGAAACAAAACAACACAAATAACCCCCTATGGCGAGATATATGCAGTAGCCAATATGGACGCAAGATGCAGTCATTGCGTAGCAGATGGTACGGTAGCGAACGCTCTGCGCGGTCCGCACACACGAATATTTCAGTGGTGGCGATGCACGCGTACACAGTGGCCAGATTGTGACCACAAGTGTGTGCGCACACATTTGCACGGGGGACCGTGCGTCGATTAATTAGCTTTTCACAAATATTATGCTTATCTACACGACAGCGCTCGCATTCACAGCAGCAGCCATGCGGCTGTCACGAACGACTGGACATTCTCGTATATAGCGATTGCTTTAATATCAATCGCACGATATTAGCTCCAACAAAGATCCACTGTTGGCTCTGATTCATCGGTTAGTGAGCTGCGCATATATCGTAATTGTATATAGAGTTGTGTGCCCATA
Organism: Priapulus caudatus; assembly: GCF_000485595.1. Taxonomy (NCBI): domain Eukaryota; kingdom Metazoa; phylum Priapulida; class Priapulimorpha; order Priapulimorphida; family Priapulidae; genus Priapulus; species Priapulus caudatus. Next base: position 420,981 of record NW_014577230.1, read on the forward strand.
CGTGTGATATGTTATGACAGTAGTGCCTCGATTGCGGGACACTGATACGCGTACACATATATACACATTATGCGCAGCACAAGTAAGGCAGTAGCCATGCACCTAGCATCAGCGGTGTATAGGCGGAGGGAGGGACGTCGGCGGCGGAGGGGGAGGGCATGCATGCGCCTTCCCGCCGCGTGATTTTGACACATTCTGTCAAACACGCCTCCGGGTTTTCTAAAGAAACTCGTGCGCGCTGGGGTGGGGGCTGGCGCGCTTCGCACAGCGCCGCTCTGTGTTGCCGCGCGCTCTCTCTCCTCGATGTTGATAAATCGATCGGAAGGAATCATTAACGCGATCGTCGGCCGCAAATCATAACATCCGCATCACGGTGAGCGTCGAAACGAAAACGCTGCAGAAAAACACCTCACGGCGCCGCGAATTCTAATTCGTAACTCCTGCCGCGCCGCGCGCCGACAACAACCAACAGCCTGCCTGCAACCCCTTTCCACTCACAGCCCGCCCGCACAACCCACGCACCATGCGCACGCACGCACCCCCACATACACGCACGCGCCGCGCGCAGGCACAACACCACAGCAACGCACACACACACACACGCGCGCGCACACACACACATGCGCGCGCACACACACACACGCAGCACGCACGCACGCACACACACACACACACACGCACGCATGAATCACACAAAACACACACGACGACGCGCGACACACACACACACACACACACACACACACACACACACACACACACACCACACGACGACGCACACACACACACACACACACACACACACACACACACACACACACACACACACACACACACACACACACACACACACACACACACGCACATACTGCCCGTCCCGCACCAACGCGTATGGATTTTCTACGTCGAAAATTTAATTCGAGGGGATTTGAAGCCGGTTCTTGAAAACGCGTGCTGATGAAAGCCACCTTAGCCACAGACGGATATTGGCAATATAAATTCGGGAGGCGGTCGACATCTGATGTGAATTGGGAGGGGCAATAACACCGGCCAGCGGGGACGGGTGCACTCGCGCTATATTAATAGCCGATATGCATTCGAGCGATCGAAGGAAAATATACAACTGTCCGGTCCAGATCCTGGCCAACACAAACAGACAAATATTAGAGCTGCAAAAGAAAACAGTTGGTAAAGGTTGGACGCAAGCTGTCGGCAGAGACGACGTAGATGTTATGCGGGACCTATAATATCTCTAATCCTACATAACAGCGATCGTCTGGTCTGCGATCCTATACCTTTAGGGCAAGACAGATATGTGAAGCGAAGCAACAGGAACGATCAGGTGCTATATCGTGAAATTATCCAAAAGCAGGAAAACGAGAGCAACTCCATTTTAATATATTCACATCTATGTAAAATCACGCGCACGCGGACACAGGGGCTGAATTCCAACATAGATATGCTCCTGATATGATTTGCACACTCATGCACACGCCCACGCACGTACACCCACACGCGCGCGCACACAAATAGCACTGACTGGTGACTTTTGACAGCAATGTGTTATCATCGCTGGCCAATTGCATTAAGACACCTGTGACGTTACACCGCCCGCCGTAGAATGCGAAGGACTTCAAGCGCGCCAGAAGTAAATATTCATTGGAGATTTGTAAGCGCTATTTCTCGTACGATGACGTTGACGATGAATTTGCCAAGCCGAGAAAAGCGAAACCCTACTTGTAGGGAAACCCAATGCTGATTCACTTCATGGGAAGCTGAACAGGCCATTTTGCTGTTTGCACCGTCGCGCCATTGTTTGCGGCCACGTAAGTCAAACAGGCCATTGAAATTTCCGCTTTTCATTAACAAGACCCGATGAATCATCGCGAAAAATATTATCAACGCCACCAGTTGTGCACGAAGTGTACACATCCACTAAAACCCCCCCGTCCCCCGCTGATACCACAGTGCTCCTCCTTCTTCGCGCAATTATCATAAATTATCGTCTTAACAAATAAAAATTCGGTGCCACAATAGTAGACGTCTCGCTATCTATGTGTGCATAGCCATCATTCCCGTTAAATGGGGCGGGCACTTGCTTCTAAACAATTTGGGACAGGATTGCTGTGAGCCCAAACTAGTGATTACGTTCTACACGGTACGTGACACTGGATACGGTGTGTGTTATAGGGTGGTTAATCAGACCAATAGTCGCGTGTTTATTCAGAATGTTTTTCATGTCGACATAATGTGTTATATAAGTGGGAAGGATAATATGGCTAATTATATCAATATTAGACAAACTGTAATATACCAAATAGACTCATTCATTCAAAACAACGTTTCGTAACACTTTTTTATGTTAAATAAATTTAAATTTTGAAAGAAATGCAAATTCCAGAAAGCAAAAACCATCTACATTGTTTAAACGTCGATTTCCTTCACCGTAAAACCGGTTTCATCGGTTTTAACGATGCCGTTTGATAGAAAACAGCTCTAATCTGTTAAAACTGAAATGATGATGCAACTATGATCATTCACTTGCTGTAGAGATATTAGGAATTCCATGATGATGAACAACGTCGTTTCTCAGCAACGAAACTCTTATGCGATATTTTTATATTTCTGATTTAGGTAGCAATCCACAAGAGCGTTACTTTTACAGACATCTGTATGCCGCCTCTAAATCGCTTATTCTCATCCACCACCAACTCCTCCTCCTTCTTCTCCTCCTTCTTCTCCTCCTTCTCCTCCATCTCGGTCTACTCTTCCTTCTTATTTTTGAAATTGCGTGATGATATGGCAATATTTATTAAAGCTGATCGAAATACACGCGTTAGTATGACCAGTGGGGCTCTTACATGGTTGGCGGTGCATCATCAAGCTTTAATGACTGTGCCGGATATTTTTCGCGCGGGTAATGACTGCTGGGAGCTCTGTAAATGTTTGACAACTGACTCACGTGTAATCGGTTCTGAAACAGGGAATTTCCAACTGGGAAAGGCAAACAAGTAGTTCGAGCATCACAGCTTCAGGTGCACGCGGCGTGAAGCTCTATGGGAATAGACACATGGTCCAAGTAAGGATCATGGCACAACAAAGCACGCCGATACGATATTTGGTTACTTGGCTACTTGACTACTTTAGATATTTTGCATATATACATGTGTACGTTGCATATATACACAATCGCATGCACGCAAAATGCAAAGCGCATATATAATCGTGGTGGGAATGTAACTACTGCAGTAAATCGATTTAGCACGTTGCTTGGCATGATTAAATATTCAAGTTTATGGCCTAACATCTTTCATTTTTAACAAATTAATTTTAACCCGAACTCCCGAGCAATTATATAGCTTCATAACATCGCTGCTAACCAGTGAGGTATAATGGCCATTGCACACATGCCTGTTGTACGCATTAGGTTATCAATTGGTGGGGGGAAACAAAAAGGAATGGGAGGGAGAGCACGTGATACGGAGGTAGAAAAAGAGAGAAAGGATGAGAGTGCGAGAGAGCACACAAGAGAAAAGGTGTAGGGAAAGATGTAGAAGAGAGCACGTGATACGGAGGTAGAAAGAGAGAAGGAAAGATGTAGAAGAGAGCACGTGATACGGAGGTAGAAAGAGAGAGAAAGGAGGAGAGTGCGAGAGAGCACACAAGAGAAAAGGTGTAGGGAAAAATGTAGAAGAGAGAGAAAGAGAAAGAAAGAGAGAGAGCGAGAGAGCTGTCTGTATTATGTGCGTACGTGCATGCGTGCGCGCGCGTGTGTGTGTAAGTGTGCTTGCTATAAAAAGAAACTCAAAGACCATAACAATTTGAACTGGATTTGCCATGCATTCTAGTCAGTCTGAGCCAGCGCAAAGCCGCGTTTGCGGCTTGCTTACGGAAAAAGGCGGGGCATCTACGCTTAAGCCAGCGCATCGCTTCTGCTCTCCCTACACTGACACGCTTTCAATGCTAAACAAATACAGAAAAACTAGAAAGCACAGGATCACTTGTTGAGTGTCATGCAAGAGGAACGACTTTCTTTCATCTCTCACGAGTTCGGCGTTTTTGCCAACGCAGGCGTAGTGGTTGATTAATGCGGTATAGTTTTGACACTATATGTGAGCGATTCATCGTTCGAAGCAATGCCTACGACTACTGTCTTCTCTTTGTAGATGCTGTTCTTCATGAGAATCTCTCAACGTGTTATTATATTTTATTCGAGCCATGTTTACATATTGTATGTGCGACTGCCGTAGCGTCTCCGTTCGCAAAAAGTACACAGTTCGCTCAGTTGTTAGGATATATCTATTGTCGTAAGTGACAACCGCAAGTTGTTTCCCAAACAAAACATCGATTATTGGGATAGCAGTAGAAGTAAATTGGGGCCGCCCCAAGGACTGGCAGCGACGTTAATGCCGTCGTCCCTAAAAACGACCTATTTAAATTATCGACTCAACAATTAAAATAGAATCGATTGTCTAGATTAAATCACAGATCTGCGCAATCAATCACCGCCTGACATACGCAACAATCGCGAGAGAGATAGAGCGAGACGCGTCGGCCGCGAAGAAAACTTAATCAACTCGTTAAAGCCGGACCGATTCTAAGACAAATCAATTAAGGGCTTCATCTCTCACGGCGATTAGTCACCGAACGGGAGGAAAACGCCTAACGAGAAAATGTCGACGAGCAATTAGAGAACAGGCGATGCGCTCGGCCGATCAGCCTGTATTGTCATCTACTTATTAATATTAACGCAGTCATTTATGGCTATTACAGCGAGCGGTAGTGCTCCTCCCAGCAGATGCAAGCAGCTGTGTCGCTGGTGACCAATTCAGCATAGTAAATTAGGACAGACGTCCCATTAAATTAATAGCCTTACGAGATCGCCGTCGTGGCGCGACCTGACAGCATGCATTCATGGAGCCTAAATATTATTCTTCGGCCGCGGTTCGATGATGAATATCATTGTGAAGTGCATTTGATGATGCGGTTTACAGCCGGTTTTAACGTGAGTAATAAGGATTTGCCAATCAGTCAAACAGATGGAAGAGCCACTCAATATACGTATTTGTCGCGAATTCCGCGGGAGATGAAAAACTAGCTAATTTCGACGGGAATGTCTTTCGAATCTGTAAAAGCCATCAGATTGAATGATGACGATGAATTATACTTCTTTCTTAATTAGCAATTACGTTGAATAATTAAACAGACAACACAATGAATGTCCATCACTTTGGTAATTTACATTAATAATCAGCAGTTAGATAATCCACGTGAAATCACTCTGACAATCTCATTCAGATTTACATGGAATATGTAAATTAATGTGGAATAATTTCGCTCAACAAATTAATGTATTTTTATTAATTTCTCTACGATGATTTTCTTTTACGCCCGGAAAGTCAAAGGGCACTTCGCTTCCAAATCCTAACGAGACATACATTTGGTCGTGAACGTTGGGGACTTTGTCCGTGTATGTACCGCAGGCTGACCTATGCATGTCAACATCTCAAATGTTCGAAATAACTCGCGACCGGTAGAAATCTAACCAAGAAGTCTAGTCAACCAAATCTAGTCAACTTCGATTGCGCGCCCCGAAACAAGCCGATGCATTGAACAGGCCGGGACTCAGACGAGGATCGGATCTGACAGGAGAGCAGCGCTGTGGAGACAGCAGCACGTAGCCCTGATAAACGTCGCCTGTCCTACCGCGTCAATCGCTCAGGTTACCAGAGTTCTTACGCTGAAGCCAAACTAACTGCATCGGCACTCACGATCACGACGCAGTTGGTATGTACAGGTTTTTAAAATTTTATTTTTAAATTTATTTACGCTTTCAAAATATTACATAGCTATATATATATCTCAACAATTTTTAAATAAATGCAGCGAGGAAGGGCGAGTTGACTGTATAGTCTTCAAGTCAGCCACTCCGTGTGGTACAGGTGGGTCGGCGTGTACAATGTAGGCGCACGGGACCGATCAGATCATCACCTGCGCGGAGGAGGGTTCCGTGTTTGATCGACACCCTCGTGAAGGAAGAGTCGGGGATGTTTCTCACTCCCGGCGGAAATATAAACTCCGGGTAGAGGGTAGACAATACTGCTCTACATCACAGAAGAAGGTGATGATACTCTGATGTGTTTTGCGAGGACGGAGCGCTGCGATATTGTTTTTTTTTGCGTTCGGAGGGGAACAAGATTATCCGTGCACGGGAAAGAGAGGGCTTTCTGTTTCCGGAGGAGGGGGCACTGTTCCACATTAGTAAGGGGAGGGGCACCACCAGATGGTCAAGCGAACCGGAGATCGCCGTCCACGTGAGCGTCTTGTAAGTTTCGCCGATAATTCCTCGCCAATCTGTATCGGGATCCGGCTCCCGGCCGAGTTTTTTTGCACAGGATGAGGAGGATTAGCTCGTGTCTCATCCAGACGGCAGCGTCAGATATACAGACCATGTGGCGAGAGAGAGAGAGAGAGAGAGAGAGAGAAAGAGAAAGAGAGATAGAGAGAAGAAGAAGAAGAGAGAGAGAGAGAGAGAGAAGAGAAGAGAGAGAGAGAGTAGAGAGAGAGAGAGAGAGAGAGAGAGAGAGAGAGATCGAGAGAGAGAGAGAGATAGAGAGAGAGAGGAGAGAGAGAGAGAGAGAGGAGAGAGAGAGAGGGAGAGAGAGAGATGAGAGAGAGAGAGAGAGAGAGAGAGAGAGAGCGAGAGAGAGCTGAGTGCACTCTTTGCTATGTGGATGAGTGCACACGTGCGTGCTTGTATGCCTGCGCGTGTACGTGCGTGAGCGCGTGAGCCGTGCACGCACAGCTGCGAGCGTAAGCGTGTGTGCGTGTGTGTGTGCGCGCGCGTGTGTGTGTGTGTGTGTGTGTGTGTGTCGTGTGTGTGTGTGTGTGTGTGTGTGTGTGTGTGTGTGTGTGTGTGTGGTGTGTGTGTGTGTGTGTGTGTGTGTGTGTGTGTGTGTGTGTGTGTGTGTGTGTGCGTGCATGTATGTGTGTGTGCATGTATGCGCGTGTGTGTGTGCGCGTGGGTGCATATATCTGCACAAAGAATTTAAATATTTGTCAGAGAAGATGTCGAAGGTTAAGCAGCCAATTTACCTTTCCATCATGCAAAGAGACAACTTTACTGAGAATGAAAACGTCAAGGAATAAATTAAATTTTGTAGATGACAATAATATGGTTAACTACCGGTAGTGTGAAGAAAAATTGTTGCCTATTAATGGCTGTTGTTACTTCCCACGGCAATTAGCGCACTGCGTCGATGTACTAATCATGACATCTTAATTAGTTCCTCGTCCACAGTTACCCAACCACGACTGGCTCTATTCCTGACGTCTGCTCGATTTATGGGACACACGAATACATAAATTACGTCAACAAACAACATGCGAAAAAAATGATTACCACAATCATGCCCGCCACACTTTCAATGGCAACTCGTCTGCCCACTGCACGCAGGCCCATCGTCCGCGAAAATTGGCAACGCTGCGCTTCTTGCATGATTAATAGGCAATGAATTATTTACGGCAAATTTTAAATAAAATAATGAAGTTCACGCACGCGGGGCTTCGAGCACGCGATTAAAATTTTATATTATCCATATATATTTTGTTAATTAAATACAACACCGTACGGTACGTGCGAGTCCTATAAGCGCCTACCTGAACACTTTCCCCGTAATTCGCAATAACGGTCTTGCTAACACGATAACTCGGCTCCTGCACGTTGATATACAGTCCGTAGATTATCTCACACCAGCAGCATATACAAACAGCAGCGATTAAACACTATCACGAACGTAAACGCTGGTACTCTCTATACGTCGGCGAATTCACACGGTGAATGTCGGGTAGCCAGAGAGCGCACGCTCTTTCTCTTGCCTCTATGTCGGAGTCTCGCAGCGGAAACAGCACGCCGTGCGTCGGTGACCACGAATGCTAGCGCGTATATATCGGTGGCTCGGCGCGGATACAGCTCTCACTGCACGCACAACGACGGCCTTGTGCTGCTAACGCACGAAGTTTCGACGTTTCCTTCTCGCTGACCAGCGACTGTGGGGGCGCCAGTGAACACGAGCTTCGACAGAAGAGTGAGAGCTAGCGCCGCGCGACCACGGAGTCTCCGTCGGTAAAGTACAGACGCTCGACAGATTACACTAATGCCCACCGTCTCGATCCTCATTGGTCGGCGATAAGCAACACTTACAGATAAGCGTTCACTCCATACCGGAGCGCTGTTATTGGAAGGGGTGGTCGACAATGAGTCCATTGCGGGACACAAACTGTGTCTTTCAGTGCAGTGTCTGCGGACGACAATGTATAGCGGGGAGGAGGGGGACATGATAGTACAATGCTATCGTTAATGGCGTTGACAAAGAGACCTGAGCTCTCCGCTTGTCTTGCCCTGCCCCGGCCCGTCGCTACCTCCCCCCCCCCCGCTAATCGCTGGGCGACGACACACCGTCTCAGGTGTTTGCTCGATCCCCGACCGACCACGGGACACAAACGATGCACTGAGATTTGGCCGCACTTACGGCGGCGATTTCCCCGCCGGCGTCGGCGACGGCAGACGGACAAACGTTGGCGGAGCGTTTCGAGCGCGCTGCGAAAGCGTCGGTTTCATCCCTCAAATTCCAGCCGCGCAAATTCGCATTGACGTACCTGCGTCACCGGCTGTCATAACGATCACGAGATGCGGGTGATGCGAGCGCAGATTGCACCGGCTGGCGGCGGCTCGAACACTAGCATTCATCAACCCTAGTAACGATCAACCAGCCGGATTGATGGCTCCGAAATCATACACGATACGACGATACGATCGGGAAGGCGGGAGGGGCAACGAAACGCCGGGAAAGCGGCGAATGCTGATTTTACGAATCGTGCCGTGAAACATGGCCGCGTAGAGGTTTTTGGCGCTATACGTTGAAAGTCTACGGGTTAACTCACAGACGCCGCTGCCGCGCCGTAAGACGCAGGCATGCATCAAACAGCACCGAGATCGTGGCCGACAGCAATGCAGTATCGCTCAATGCACAACCAGAGATTAGCAAGCCGCACAAAGCATTGCTCAGAGCTGTCAGTCATCTCTTAATAACACGTATTACCACAGAACAGGTTTAGAAGTAGACTCCGCGCCCGGTAATAGCAATTAGGACATATTATTGTTCCATTTACAAGTGTTGCGACAACTATTCAATGTAACGTGTAATATATTGTTACTGTACTTTCGTTTGAACTTTCGTCGTCTCTTTTATTAACTGACATTAGTAGGTGTATTGCTGAAGAGGTCGTTTACAGGTAGCACACAGAAAAGAAGTACATTTTCACGCTGGTGTGCACTTCTTAGTATAACGTGTTAGATAATAAGTCGGTTGGTGCCTGCTCAACGACAATCGTTTATCATTTACAACCATATATTATGGTCAGGCTCACCGCATGTGTGCGTTTACACTTATTCGACACAGGTAGTTCTTTATACAGACAAAGTTTGTGTCTCGTTAGTACTTGCACATCATAGAACCGAGTCGAAAATCAAGCAATCGCGTGCATTTCTAACGCTTCTTTTTTGGATCTTCGTTCTTATAATTAAACACATTTATATATTGATTAAAAAGTAACTTTTAACGTGCCAAGAATCATTTGCACACGAGCCAATTGCCAGTATCAGAATTAATTTGCCATTACAAGAAACTGTAAAAAGTTATATGGGTGTTAAATATTTAATAAAATGCACGCAAAACAACTGCCAATCGCAGTGCAATTCCGATTCGCATCATAATTCCACAGGGCACTATAATTATTTAATATATACTTGCTATCTAGAATTTTAAGGAAATCAATTACCACCATCTGTCAATTAGCAAGATCGTCTTATTCATTCCCGTACCGATGATTATAGTGGCAGAAACAGTGCCGGCTAAGATATGTAAATATTTACACAGAAACTAATTTCCTGATAGAATACTGACTTTCTTATAAGGAGCACAACACTGTCTTAGAGTAGCCTAGCACCTAACTTGTTATAGTTTTAATTGGTCAGGATCAACTTTATTCTTTCGGAAATTGTCAAGATATTTGAAACATCTCGTTATGTATGTAAACAAGATGTATAAATGTTCTACCATTGGACTTTGAACAAAGCGTCCCAACCCCCTTTGTGTCATTCGGGTAGCAGATGGAGGGATATGCGCAATCGTTATCGTATAGGCAAAAGCAACGATATTTCACCATAACTGTACGAAATGCGGATCGACAAGGGTATAGTACTGATAATTTTCTCTGAACGTGCACGATAGCATTATATTACCCAGCTCACGGACTACACGGCCAATTTCAGGCCCTCCTGCTTATGTCAAATCGGCATCATCGCTGACAAGCGACCGTAATCCTTACATTTTTCCATGAAAGGTGTTGGCAGGCGTGCATTTCGGCCGAAAGAGAGATTCCAGCTGCTATAGAAACGTCGGATTGGCAGTCCCAGTAACACGCCAGTCTTTCGCAGACCTGAGTCTAATCGCATTGCGACAGGTACACATTAAAACTGCTTATAACCTTACCAAGGTATAGATGAAACACGCCGAGGCAGGCAGACGACAACTAACGTCGAAATCCACCAATCGGGAGGCACCTCGGAATGGGTTACCATGACGATGACGGCTGCTTGATATTTCGGTAGAAAATCAAAATGACAGGTTAACTAAAGCTCTGGGAATGGCTACAAACCGTATTGCAACCTGTCTGTGTACAATGTCTGCACAAACACTGCGCTACTAATGGAATCTAGGATTAGGGATGGCACGGGGCACATGCATGTAAATTGGCCGAGCAGCCTTCAACTGATCATGACAGCTGCTCGCAAATACCGCGTCATTCTCCCTCAGCAGTTCTTTTTAGAGATCACCGTGGCGTTTTTATGCGATGACTAGCGTCTTTTTTGCTGTACCAGTCACACTGCCCAGTGTCTGCATTGCACCGGGAACAGATGCATTCGGTCGGTAACTATATCTACACATAATATCAGGACTGTATAATAATAGATAATACATTATTATACACTCCTGATAATATGGACGCATGAAAACTACACCGATAGGTTGAGACGATTTTGGAATTATTCAAAAGACGTTGCCGACTTTCTTTAATTATTGCCGCTACTAAGATGGTTTCCCGCTTCACACACTCTCCTATAAAGCAAGTTCAATATTGGTTCCATCTACGGCGGATGCCATTAGCACTGTCTGAGCTGGTCAAACAAATCTGCAAGCCGTGGCTGCCATAACAGGTTGTTAACACTCTTCGGTTTGTCCTGCTGCCAGTGCAAACAAATTGGTAACGGGCACCGAGCACTTCCCACTTTGTTATCTAACGATAGACACCGGCTCGGCTATCTATCGCGCGTTCTCGTGGGATCCACATCAACATGGCGCCGTGGCGCTGTTGAAGGTCCGGCGCCAACGACAAAACAATAATAGACTACGATTGTACGGCTGCTATATATTCCACACATTCCTTTTCTCGCCTCTCTATACCAGACTCTCTCTCTCTCTCTCTCTCTCTCTCTCTCTCTCTCTCTCTCTCTCTCTCTCTCTCTCTCTCTGCCTCCCTCTTCCACTATCTGCCTCTGCACGTCTCTCTCTCTCTGTGTGGGCGTGTGGGTGCATGCGTGCGCGCGCGTGTGTGTGTACGTACTTGCGTGTGTCTGTGTGGCGGCATGTCTTTCTCACTCCCTCTGTCTTTTCGGTTTATCTACCCCATATCGTTCTCTGACTGTTCGGTATACGTCTCTCTCTCTCTCTCACTCACGTTCTTCCCCCTCCCTCGCTCTGTCTTATTCTTTCATTCTCTTCCCTTTGGCTGCTCGAGGCCGCACAACAAATTTGCTCGGCGCATTCCAAACACGGCGACAATTAGGGAGCTTTGCGGAGACTCACATGTGGGCGCCGGGTGATCGCTTGGACAGAGCCGCAATTTTAAACTCAAGCGCGCGCGCCGCCAATGCGTTTAAGTATCGCATCCTCAACTCGGCAATAACGTATGCCATCTAGGCCATAATACGTACCAGCCGGAGAAAAATTAAGCACGCCGGCAGGGAATCCCTCAAAGGATTCCAAGCATTTCGCCGCAAGTGTGTCGGATACACTTGCCACCGAACGGTACATATCAGCGACGAGTTTCCTCGCAACCTGTAGATGTTTTCACCTGCGCTGACTAATTACGGTCGCTTGTTGACAGACGCTCGCAATGCACGCGTCGCACGATGCGCAGCGTCCTGCCACCAAAGCGAACCTTCACGGAGCTTCACTACAATCACCCTCGTCCTCCCCAAAGCAATTCTCTCAGTGACACTAAACGATGCGACTCATGTATATCCGGTGCGAGAAGCAACGTTTGCAGAAGCAGCGAGCGAGATGTGGAGCGCGCTCGGTCCGCACAACAACGCGGCAGATTCCGCGACTGAAACAATCGCGCCACGCGACAACACCGCAGACGTGTCCGATATAACTTTCCGATGCCGTAATCGGATAACACTCGTTATTTTTACCGAGACACGAACGCGAGAGAGACTGCGCCGTGAAAATAAGCCGCATCGAATACCATTACATTTCTTCGCGGAGATCGAAATGCTTCGAATTCGCTCCTCGCGCGCTCGTTTCGCGGTAAAAATAACGAGTGTTATGCGAGTAGGACAGATGGTATATGCGCGGCGACGGCGGCAACTTTCCCGAGAGACGAGCATTGGAAAATGCCGACAAGAGAAAAAGCTCCGACTAGAGAAAATACTGAATTATACCATGGTAAATCGATTGCGATGCGGGGGAATTTTTCATTAGAAAAAGAACTAACGACTTGAGCACACATACCAGCTGCATTTACAAACGCGCTGGGTGACAGTAGAACACTATGCGGACATATATTGCACCGAGCGTGTGTCGATAGTCTTTGTTGTATTTCTAAAATAGATCATGTATATCTCTCAAGCATTTCATTCAGCTTTTATTTTATTGCTCTTACTATAACTAGTTGTATTAACTAGTTATATGATCGTTAGATTCACGAAATAATATTGATGTTTGATAGATATGTATTTTAATGCCTTTATTAACTTGCTGCAAATTATATTACAATTTTTATATTGAATTGAATATTTTCATGAATGTGCTTCAATGTGTGTCGGCTTATAATTTAAACAGTTAACGTGTATAACGTCTGAATAAGAGGTCTACATTTACTACCACAAAATGCCAAGCTATGTAAATTCATGTCAATTTCCATATACATGCTGTTAACTTTCAACAGCTGTATGACCGTGCGAGATTGAAATTACGGTTTGCTAGTGTGTATGGCATTTAACATACATTTCAGTACATTAGCATAATGTTGTTACGAGGTTTATTTCAGTAAATTCTGACATCTTAATTAGATTTAATATTCCACATGGAAATTTTCTGTAATGCAAGTTATTTCGAATGCGCTGCCACTGTTACTGGAACGCTTGAATAAATTGCACACCGATCTAGTCAGACAGAAAACTCGCACAGATACGTATCTGCTATAAGTTGAGCCTGTAGGACACAAAAACGAAGACACACGCACGCACGTACACACAACACACACACACACACACACAACACACGCACGCACGCATGCAAGCGCACCGCTCACAGCAGACACGCACGACCCACAACAACAACACCAACACTACAATCACAACACACACACAACAACAAAACTACACACAACCGTATAATACAAACTTATTTGGTCCACAAGCAAAATTTCATACTTATTAACTATCGCTTAACGTGTGGTTAAATTTAGTTTACCAAATACCAGAAATACCTTTACCAAGATTGACATGAATTTTTATCAGGACATTTATTTCTATTACTTATTCTATTTCTATAACTTAATAAAACAGATATGAAGTACTATATATATAGTAATATTATATTATATATAATATATTATATATTACTATATATATATAGTTAATATTATTATATTTAACGCTTTAACCTGTTAACGCACTTGCTTATATCGATGACAAGTTAGACACCGATCACTGACCTGGCGAGCGGATGGATTTGATGTGTCTCAGCTCTGAAGCACCCGTATCACTATATAGTGCTCTTTCGCGCAGACAGCAGCAGCATCGCCTCTTCGTGTTCTTCAGCCATTCACGCACAACACCGAATCAAAATACTCCGTCTGGTGAAGAGGCCAGATTAGAGGCTCGGTTCTCGGAGCGCTTGCCCGATCGAAGCTATTACTATCTGCTCATAGGTGTTCTTACTGTTCGCTTGCAAACACAACACGCGCGACATGACGGAGGTGTGTACGCGCAGCGCCTGCGAGGAGACAGCGCAGCTGGCGTTCTCCACCGGTCAGAACTGCGGTGATCTGGCTGAAGATGAGAGATGCTGGCGTACCGCAAGAGCACTTTTACACCACAGATGCGACTGTAGCTTTTGACTGACAGCGGGTAACCCACAGCATGCGACTGTAGCTAGACTTGACAGTGGTTTACCACCGACAGATGCCATGTTAAGCTTGAACTGACAAGTGGGTTTGTACACCACAGACGACGCTGATAAGGCTTAAAACTGGACTTGAATGCATTTACACCACAGATCCACTGTAAGCGCTTGATCTGGACTGAGAGTTTACACCACGGGACACCACTGTAAGTGACTTGGACTAACGTTATCACCACAGATGCCGCTGTAACAGCTTGACTGACTGAAGGTTCTTACACCCAGAACGCCGTGTAAGCTTTTGAGGATGAATGGGTGTTACACCACGGACGCCGCTGTAAGCTTGACGATAGGAGGATATATAACACCACGGAGCCGCTGTAAGCTTAACGGACTGAGAGTTTACACCACGGACGCCGCTGTAAGCTTTCGTCTGGACGAGAGTTTACACCACAGGCCCGCTGTAGCTAATGGACTGAGGGTTTACACCCACGGGACGCGCTGTAAGCTTGAACTGACCTGAGGTTTACCCACGGACGTCGCTGTAAGCTTAAACGGACTGAGATTCTAACCACGGACCCGCCTGTAAGCTTGACTGACTGAGGCGTTTCCACGACGCGCTGTTAGCTTGACTGCACTAGGATTTACCACCGGACGCCGCTGTAAGCCTTGACTGACTTGAGTGTTTACACACGGACGCCGCTCGTAAGCTTGCGGACTGCATGTGTTTTACACACGGACGCCGCTGTAAGCTTGCTGCACTGAGAGTTTACCACAACGTACGCCGCTGTAGCTTGATGACTGAGGAGAGGTTTAATACACAGATGCACTGTAAGATGAACCTTGACAGAGAGCTTACACACAGATGGCGACTGTAAGCATGACTCACGGGGCCCGATATTTGTTTTTGCGTTTTAGTCTTAGGGAGGCGAAGATAACGGGGGGAGATGCGGAAAGAGTGAAGGGCACTTTTCAGAGCAAACAAAAATCATGCTTACCGTTTGTATACGACTGTAACCGATGTTCGTAGCTTTAGCTCTTGAAGGAGCAGCTGCTCGTCTACCATATACAAAAATTCTGCGTCAAATGGCAAATGCTTTACAGCTTCGTTTTAATTATATATTTTTGGATACCCAGATGCGATTCATGATAGCTGCAGCAGCGAGGTTACTATTTAATGGAGTGTGTTTGGTATGAGTTGTTAATTCGAAAACGATCAACTCAATTAAGACCGCACCGGATTTAATTTTTAAAAGATATATTGATTAATTTTTCCTGGATGTATTTCTTTATCTGACTGTCTGTACGACTGGGTGACTCGTCTGTAAACTAATCTCTCGTCGCAAACAGAAATTGCGCGATTCGAACCTCTGGACATGTGCCACAGCGGAATATGTACTTGCATAAGTTTAGGTTTAATTCTAGAATAGCGAATTTGAGTTAATGTACCCATACATGTTCAGCTGCGCAGCAAGGGATCGTTGCCCGCCCCATGCTCGTACCGGGCTGAATAAAACAATCATGAATTAATTATCAAATCGGCATGATGTAATCGTGCTGTGAAAACTCACTTTTGATTCACCGAGATATATTTCAATCTTGCCCCTTAATTGCAGACCCCGGCCTGCAAAGACGCCACGTCAATTCAGAGGCATGCGGTCTTATACTCACATTGCGGTCCAACCATCCTTCCATCCAATTCCATCTATCTATCGCATCGGTATCGATCTGATTCCATCCATCCATACATCCATCCGATCCATCCACCATCCCATCAATCCAATCCATCCATCCATCCATCCATCCATACCATCACACACACTCCATCCTATCCATCCCATCCATCCAATCCATCGCATCCATGCAATTCATCCATCCATCAAGTCATCCATCATCCATCATCCATCCATCATCCATATACATCCATCCACACCCTCATCCATCCATCTCATCATCCATTCGATCACTTCCTCGATCGATCGATTCATCCACCATCCATCTATCATCCATTGCCATCATCCATTCCATTCCACTCATCCCTCCATCCTATCCAGTCATCATCCATCTATCATCCATCACTCACCCCATGCCCATTTACTCATTCATCATTATCCACTTCATCCACCCATCTCATCCATCCATCCCTCCACCTCCATCCATCCATCCACTCCATCCAATCCACTCCCTCCATCCATCACATTCCATCCATATCCATCCTCCATCCAATCCAGTCCATTCCATCCCAACATCAGATCCATCCATCCATCATCCATCCCAATCCATTTCCATCCAATTCATTCGTCCACTCAATCCATCCATCCATCCTCTCCATCTACCAGACGCTCTCCCTCATCCATCCATCCTCACCACAACACCCTATCACATCATCACTCATCCATCCATCATCCTAAACCATCCATCAATCCTCCATCACCACAGCCATCACCCATCATCCAGATTCATCCATCATTCATCCAATCCATCCATCCATCTCATCCATACATCATCCATCCCCATCCTCCATCATCATCCATCCATCATCGCTCCACCAGCTCATGCGGCGATCATTCACAGCCATCCATCATCTATCGCATCCATCTATCATCCATCATCAGATTCATCGATCCATCTAGAACCCCCTCCATCACAGCTCTCCTCACTCCCTCCTCCTCGCTCTCTCTCTCACTCCATACACTCATCCATCCACTCGCTCAGTCCTCATCCATCCACGTCCACTCATCCATTCATCCATCCATCATCCATTCCATCCATCCATTCCAGTCATATCCAGATCTCCTGCACTCCTGCACTCCATGCATCCATCTCCATCGATCCACTCATCCATCCACTCCATCCATCCATCCACATCATTCCATCCATCATCCACCATCATCCACATCGCCAGCTCCATCATCCATCCATCCATCTATCCTCCGATCCATTCACTGTATTCCATTCACCATCCATCCATCCATCCATCACATCATCACGCATCAGTCATCCATCCATCATCATCCACACTCTCATCCATCCATCCATCGCATCAAATCAATCCCATCCATCCATCCATCCATCTCATCCATCCATCCATCCATCCAGCCACTCCATCCAGTCCATCAGTTCCATCCATCCATCCGATCCATCCATCATCATCCCATCCATCATCCATCCATCCACCATCCATCCATCCATCATCCATCCATCCATCCTCATATCCATCCATCCATCCACATCTCCATCATTCTCAATCCATCCATCCATCGCATCCAATCCATCACATCCATCACCCAATCGCATCACATCCATCCATCCATCCCATCCATCCATCACATCCATCCATCCATCATCCATCAGCATCCGTCCATCAATTATCTCTATTCATCACATCATCCATCATCCATCCATCCATCATCCATCCATCCATCCATCCATACATATCCATCCAATCCATCGCCATCCATCCATCCATCCATCCATCCGTCCATCCATCCAATCCATCGATCCATCATCCATCATCCATACCATCCATCCATCCATCCATCATCCATCCACATCCATCCATCCATCCATCCATCCGATCCATCATCCATCCATCCATCTCATCCACATCCATCGATCCATCCATCCATCCATCCATCTCCATCTCATCCATCCATCCATCCATCACCATCCATCATCCATGCTCATCATCCACATCCATCCATCCATCCATCCATCCATCCATCCATCCCATCCATCCATCATTCCATCCATCCTCATCCATCCATCCGTCCATCCATCCATCTCATCCATCCATCCATCCAATCCATCCATCCATCTATCCATCCATCCTTCAATCATCCATCCATCCATCTATCATCCATCCATCCATCCATCCATCGTCCGTCCGTCCGTCCGTCCATCTATCAATCCATCCATCAAATCCGCTCCGATCCAATTACGTCCGTCCGTCCGTCTGTCCGATCCATCATCCATCCATCCATCATTCATCATCATCCATACCACATCGCATCCACTCCATCACATCCATCCATCCGTCCAATCCTACCATCATTCGTTCCGTCCGTCCGTCCGTCCGTTCGGCCGTTCGTCCGCCCGGCCGTCAGGACGAGCCTACCTCCGTCCGTCCGTCCGTGCGTCCATTCATCAATCAATCCGTCCGTCCGGTCGTTCATTCATCCATCCAACATTTATCCACCGTGAGAGTACGAGTGTGTAAACGCGCATAATACGCATCTTAATGTGGATGCGAATATTTCTGTACCTATGGTTGTCATAAACGGAACGATCTGTCATGGGAAAAATGAATTCGACCTGTCTCGTAAATTGTTGATGCGCTTACGGCCAAGCGAAAATGAGACATACGATAGGCCTCATAACCCGTACTACCTTAGGGAGAGGACACCGCGACCACTCTATTAACTAATGCCGCCATGGGCATCGTAACTGGCAGGCGGCCATGAACAGACATTTTGGGTTAATCCGAAAAAAACATGTTAATAAACCTGTTCCTGTTGCAGTGCATTAAAGCGAATTCCCGCACAAACGGGAGCTTAAATTAACTCTAATCTCCTAAATCTGGAAACTGGTTTGAATCTGCCGAGGGTTTGTATAAGGCGGAGAGCGAGAGGTGGCATACACAGTATACACAAAACTAGCTCCCCGTGTTTGCAAACATCCACCGGTAAGGAACATCTGTAAATAAGGGCATGCCATTATCTAGACGCTATGATCGACAGCAGGGTATCTGCACCACCAGGTGGGTACGGTCTCAGGTGAGCTTGTGAACTTTGACCCGTAACCACACCTTCGCTCCTGGTTGCTGGAGAGCACACAGCGTCCGTGTGTTGCCATAACACTTTGCCGATTGCACAGCGTACCTATGCAAGTACGACAGTTTTTTTCTATAAGGTAGAAACACAGAAACGCGGAAGGTTGTTCCTCGCAATTATCGCCTAGCATGCCGATTTAAAACAACATTTTCCGATTTAGGGCTCACCTAAGGTTTTATGTACATGTTATAACTTATAGCTATTATAATGCTATAAGAAATGGGAGTTGTAACGCTTTCTGTTCATATAAATTCTCCGAACGTAGGAGCAAACGCTACCAGCGCCTGTCACGTCGCGTCTAGAACAAACATAAAAGTGTAACCCAATTAGAAACGACTAAATTACAAAAACTTATTTAATATTTTACTCGTAGCGAGTAATCCTATTTCCGACTTAAAAAGTATAAATGTAAGTGCAGGAAACGTTAATTATATTAGGGTTAGTGTCCTACGATAGAGCGGATCACGGGGGTTTACTTTCAATGCGACAGCGTGTTAGGAGTGTTGCGAGTACGCATACATTCTGGTTCGCTTTGTGTCTAACAATTTTACTATAGCACACAAAGGCGGACATCTGTTGAACGGGGCAAAGTGCGCAACGGACATATCCTGTTTTCCGTGCGTGGCCTTGTACGGTCACAATGAATTCCTTCGAGTGAAAACAACCAGACAATTTACGCGACTGTTAAGAACGAAGATGGCCGACATTATCCCGCACAATGACGTGCGCCCCGGTCTTCGCTCCTGCATCAATATTATTCGTGCCGAAGCAAAACATTCGGACATTCCTGCTCCAGTTCGGACAACGGTCCCTTGATCACATCGCGAGAAGAACAGTGAGCGAGGTCAACGCAGGCTACACGCCCCGAATCAAACATAGTTGCCACGCGAATTCTTTGAATTTCGTTCCCGATGTCATTTTGTCTTTATGACTCCGTGAGAGCTTCACTGACCCCCGACAGGACTACTGAGAAATACGTTTGTGGAAATGTCACTGGCATTCCAATTCACGTATATATTCCTATAGCTTATCCCGAATACTAAATACACACGACGTCTTTTATTAGGCAGATTATAAGGTTGTTTTAGCCACATTATTTTAGCTTAATATCCCTATAAACGAATTACGATCTCGCCTCCGTTACGTCACTACCAAGGCAGGGGATCACCTCAGTTTATTTCCCATCGACGCCATTTTTCCATTAGTCAAAATAGAAGAATGTTCTTGGCCATGATTTTCAAGCATATTATTCTTACAAATGAACCCTATCAACTTATTCATTTTACGTCACCATCTTGACAGATATGTTTTTCTTATATAAGAAAGGCGGCGTTTTACTTTGATTACCTGGAAAACGGTAGTCAATCTACATTTTATAGAACTACTCTGCTTTGCTGATACTGTGTGAAGAGTAGGCAGGTCATTCATTGTATTGCAAAGAATTATTCAAAGTTTCATTCCGAGATACCCAAACTGTTCTCTAAAAACCCATACACATGAACTGAAGTGCGTGCACGCACGCATACGCGCACTGACGCACGCGCACGTACATTACAAGCGCAATGCGTGCGTGCACATATGTGATACAACAAGGGCAGTCGCTTGAAGAGAACCCATGTGATGTTAGCATTGGTTCGTAATCTAGCCCTGCGGCAATCCAAGTAGCTCCGCCGAAGCGCATTCTCCTCCCATTATACAGAAACTCGGCCGTTAAGCCCAAGGAATACATTTTTTATCGGTGATTCAGAGCGCAGTCATTGTGATTTCGGTGCACTCATGAGCATGATTTTACTTTTTTTTTAATTGAGAGCTACTTTACGTTACTGATGCTTCATAGCACGCGGGGCAGCTGATTGCCGAGAAGGATATCCTACATTACCATAACAGTTAGCCGCTTTACTAATCGGTAGACCACCTAGTTTGACTGCAGCCATACTGGCATCTCTCTCTCTCTCTTTCTCTCTCCCTCTATCTCTCTCTCTCTCTCTCTCTCTCCTCCTCTCCTCTCTCTCTCTCTCTCTCTCTCTCTCCTCTCTCCTCTCGTCTTCCCTCTCTCTCTTTTTTCTCTCTCTTCCTCTCTCTTTCTCTCTTGTTCATGGCCATTGTGATACGTAACCTTCAGGCAAAATAAGTATTACCAACCAAGCTCTTCCAGGAAGGATCCGATCTAAAAGATCATAAGCTCTCTATCACATCGCATACACACCCACGCACACACATGCGCGCGCGTACGTACGCACGCACACACGTACGCGCGCGCACACACCACACACACACACACACACACCACACACACACCACACACCAACACACAACACACACACACACACACACACACCACACACACACAACACAACGACAAACAATTTAGGCGAGGCAAACGGTGTATTCGAGGCTCTTGGAAATATCCAGACCATGGTGAGCATTACGATTGTTCAATGCACAGAGCCGTTAGTGTTATTTAGGTTAGTGAAGCCAGTAGGGCCATTCGGACTTTTGTGATCACGATGCACTTATAAATTGGCTAAATCGCGGAACCTTCACTTTTTGACCGACAGGACAATTTTTTGATTTGATTGATAACAAGGCGTATTTTGGCATTCGAATTTGAATTGACATGCCTGTCATATACCTTCCCTAAACGTCTCCGAAACTCCACACCAATATGTCTAAAACTTATCCTGTAATATCAATGCTCTATTTTGCGTAAGCCTCCACCTAAATTCATCCCACCCTCACCTTCCATCTTGATGTTCCACCTATTTCACACCTTCGCATGCGCACGTGTAGATAATCTGTCAGACAGGCAGTCCGGTCGGACCACGCAAACGTATCGAATAGACTAAACGCAGAGAGAAAGGCCCGTAACCCCTTTCACGGGCGCATTCACCCCTTCTTCGCACCATCGGCGCACACGAGTAGGGGCAACAGCGCTGACAGATGGTTTCGCTGGCAGTGTACGTCTTGTGTCGAAGTACGTTTACTTAGGCCCGCCGTGTTTATACTGCAGCACTTCGAACTTCTTCGAGGACAGTGCCGGACTTCCTTTTTTTTTGCCAAAATACTCGCAGAAACAACAAGCGGGCGCGGTGCGCGGCGAAACTGCAACAACAAACATGGCTGAAACATGGCGTTAGAGAATTGTTCATGCTTCGAATAGACGTCCGCTAGATTGCGCGGTCCATTCCCGATCGACAGGGTCGAAGCTGAGCCGGCTCCAGTCTAGAATTAAGTCTCGACCACATGTTATAGATGCAGTTGTAATACAAATTCCGCTCAATAAAAAGAGAGATTCGTTAAGTGGCATTAACGGCTTGCCGAAACGGCTTTCTAATGAAGCCATTACAGAACGAGCGGGCGTTGGTTTTGGGACATAAATTTCACCTTAAGTACGAGTTCGCATGCATGGTGCGTATTCCACCTGGATTTTAATTGCCCCCGCTGCTACGCCGGCTTGCCTCACTTATGACCAGCTTCCATTTCTATTCCAAACGAAATCCGCAAACAACCGCGAGAGTACTACGGCTATAGTTGCTTTACATTTTGAATACTGGCTCAAACATTCCTAATCGCTTCACTCTCGTTATAAATATAACCTCCCACTCGTGAGTAACGACACGGGGGCATGCGAGCCTCTCGTTAGCCTGACATTTGAAAGCAAGAATTAATCGAAGCAATATATTATGTCATGAGCTGAACTGTTTCTGTTTGTAACGATGCCGAACGATGCCAGTCTGAGCACGTACGGTGTATATCAGTCTTGCTGGATGGCGAAATATGCTGATCCATTGGCGCAATATCCAATTCGACAACTCTATTATTACTAGATATTTGCATTTCTAATTATCGGCAATAAATAAAAGAATAAATAAATAAATAAATAAATAATTGAATAAATGAATGAATGAATGAATGAATAAATAAATAAATAGATAGATAGATAGATAAATAAATAAATAACTCGGGCAATGGCGATTGTAGATAGCGTTAGTTATTGTACTCTACGCTCTTTTACGCTTATTGTACTTACGCTCTTTTACGCTTATTGTACTTACGCTCTTTTACGCTTATTGTACGCTACGCTCTTTTACGCTTACTCTGTATCTGGAACGCTTTCGCCGTGCTTAAAT
Source organism: Priapulus caudatus (assembly GCF_000485595.1). Classification (NCBI taxonomy): domain Eukaryota; kingdom Metazoa; phylum Priapulida; class Priapulimorpha; order Priapulimorphida; family Priapulidae; genus Priapulus; species Priapulus caudatus. Next base: position 444,414 of record NW_014577230.1, read on the forward strand.
GATATACGATGCCTTTCAGGTATCGGTTTAAGGTCGATGTCATCGTATAGTAGAGAATTCACATACCGGCAGGCACGCACATAGGCAGGCACGCACATAAGTAGAGTTTACACCACGGACGCCGCTGTAAGCTTGACTGACTGAGAGTTTACACCACGGACGCCGCTGTAAGCTTGACTGACTGAGGGTTTACACCACAGATGCCACTGTAAGCTTGACTGACAGAGAGCTTACAACACAGATGCGACTGTAAGCATGACTCACGGGGCCGATATTGGTTTTGCGTTTTAGTCTTAGGGAGGCGAAGATAAACGGGGGAGATGGGAAAGAGGAAGGGCCACTTTTCAGGGCAAACAAAAATCATGCTACCGTGTAACGACTGTAACGATGTTCGTAGTTAGCTCTATAGAAGAGCAGACTGCTCGTTACATATACAGAAATTCTGGTCGAATGGAAAATGCTATTACAGCATTCGTTTTAATTAATATATTTTCGGATAACCCAGATGCGATTCATGATAGCTGCAAGCAGGATGGTTACTATTTCTGGAGGTGTTTGTGATATGAGTTGTTAATTCGAAAACGATCAACTCAATTAGAAACCGCACCGGATTTTATATTTGTTTTTAAAAGAACTTCTATATTTTCTGATAATTTTTCCTGATGTTTCTTATCTGTCTGTCTGTCCGACTGGGTGACTCGCTGTAACTATCTCTCGTCGCAAACAGAAAATGCGCTTGAACCTCCTGGAAATGCACAGCACGGAATATGTACTTGCATAATTTAGGTTTAATTTAGAATAGCGACTTTGAGTTTAAGTGCACCATACACCAGCTGCGCAGCAAGGGATCGTTGCCCGCCCCATGCGACTCGCTGCTGATTAAAACAATCATGAATTTAAATTGCACAAATCTGGATGTGTAATCGGCTGTGAAACTCACTTGATTCACACGAATTATCAATCTGCTCTAATTGCCAGCCGAATGTTTCGTCGGCCTGCAAAGACGCAGGTCAATTTAGGCATGCGTCTATACGTCCATGCGTCCAACCATCTTTCTATCCATCCATCTATCTATCCATCGATCGATCCATCCATCTATCTCTTAGTGTTGCGTGAAGCCTGCCATGTGCCTACACGTTACTGTGCCTGCCGGGTATGTGAATTATCTCTACATACGATGACGATCGACCTTAAACCGATACCTGGAAAGCATCGTTTATATCATTTAAGCACGGCGAAAGCGTGTCCAGATACAGAGTAAGCGGTAAAAGAGCGTAGCGTACAATAAGCGTAAAGAGAGCAAGTAGCAATAAGCGTAAAAGAGCGTAAGTACAAATAACGTAAAAGTAGCGTAGAGTACAATAACTAACGCCTAATCTAACAATCGCCATTGCCCGAGTTATTTTATTTATTTATCTATCTACTATACTATTTATTATTTAATTCATTCCATCATTTCATTCATTTATTCAATGATTGTATTTATTTAATTTATTTATTCTTTATTATTGCTCCGAATTAGAAATGCAAATACTAGTAATAATAGAGTTGTCGAATTGGATTATTGCGGCCAATGGATCAGCATATTTCGCGCATCCAGCAAGACGATAATACACCGTACGCTGCTCAGACTGGCAATCGGGTTCGGGCATCGTTACAAACCAGAAACAGTTGCAGCTCATGCACATAATATATTGCTTCGATTAATCTTGCTATCAAATTCAGCGTAACGAAGAGGCTTCGCCTATGCCCCCGTGTCTCTACTCACGGAGTGGGCAGGTTTATTATTATAACGAGTGAAGCGATTAGGAATGTTTGAGCCGAGTATTCCAAACATGTAAAGCAAGCCCGTTAAGCCGAGTACGCTCGCGGTGTTGCCAGGATTTCGTTTGGAAATTGAAACTGCGAAGCTGGTCATAAGTTGAGGCAAGCCGGACGTAGCAGCGGGCAATTAAAATCCAGGTGAATACGCACCATGCATGGCGAACTCGTACTTAAGGTGAAATTTATGTCCCAAAACCAACGCCCGCTCGTTCTGTAATGGCTTCATTAGAAAGCCGTTTCGAGCAAGCCGTTAATGCCTACTTAACGACATCCTCTTTTTATATGAGCGGAATTTGTATTACAACTGCATCTATAACATGTGGTCGGCGAACTAATTCTAGACTGGAGCCGCTCAGCTTCGACCCTGTCGATCGGGAATGGACCGCGCAATCTAGGCGGACGTCTATTCGAAGCATGAACAATTCTCTAAACGCCATGTATTCACGCCATGTGTTGTTGTGCAGTTTCGCCGCGCACGCGCGCCGCTGTTGTTTCTGCGAGTATTTGGCAAAAAAAAAGGAAGTCCGGCACTGTCCTCGAAAGAATTCGAAGTGCTGCAGTATAAACACGGCGGGCGGCTAAGTAAACGTACTTCGACACAAGACGTACACTGCCAGCGAACCATCTGTCAGCGCTGTTGCCCCTACTCGTGTGCGCCGATGGTGCGAAGAAGGGTGAATGCGCCGGTGAGAGGGTTACGGGCCTTTCTCTCTGCGTTTTAGTCTATTCGATACGTTTGCGTGTCGACCGGGCTGCCTGTCTGACAGATTATCTACACGTGCGCATGCGAAGTGTGAAATAAGGTGGAACATCAATGGAAGTGAGGGTGGGATGAATTTAGGTGGAGGCTTACGGCAAATAGAGCATTGATATACAGGATAAGTTTTAGACATATTGGTGTGGAGTTTCGGAGACGTTAGGAAGGTATATGACAGGCATGTAAATTCAAATTCGATGCCAAAATACGCCTTGTTAATCATCAAATCAAAAATTGTCCTGCGGTCAAAAGTGCAGTTCCGCGATTTAGCCAATTTATAAGTGCATGTGATCACAAAAAGTCCGAATGGCCCTACTGCGCTTCACTAAACCTAAATAACACAACGGCTCTGTGCATTGAACAATCGTAATGCTCACGCCATGGTCTGGATATTTCCAAGAGCCTCGAATACCGCCGTTTGCCTCGCCATAAATTTGTCGTGTGTGTGTGTGGTGTGTGTGGTGTGTGTGTGTGTGTGGTGTGTGTGTGTGTTGTGTGGGTGTGTGTGTGTGTGGTGTGTTGTGTTGCGCGCGTACGTGTGTGCGTGCGTACGTACGCCAGCGGC